>NW_024741708.1:0-17169 GCF_018991925.1 Homarus americanus | reverse complement strand
TAGCTACGCACAAGGACAGGTAAGTGTGAGTGTGTGACAGGTAAGCAGAGTGTGTGACAGGTAAGTGTGAGTGTGTGACATGAAAAACAGGTACAGGTGACAGGGATCTACACTCACAGGAGAGGGTTTTTATCGCATTTTTCAGGAATTTCTCGCAAACTTGACATATTGTTGACACCTGAGTTTTATTGTTGTTATTGGTTATTTTGGCAGGTAAAGAGAGAGAGAGAGAGAGAGAGAGAGAGAGAGAGAGAGAGAGAGAGAGAGAGAGAGAGAGAGAGGTGAAACCAGTCACCTGGAGTCATCATCAATGTAAACTTTGATAACAGTTCAGCTCTCTCTTAACCTCTGGCATTAGTCAACATCTTCCACCCTCCTTCTCCATCCTCCACCACTCCACCATCCACCCACCCACCTCTCTCTCCACCCACCTCTCCTCCACCTCACTCTCCACCCACCTCCACCCATCCTCCCTCCACTACACCCCACCACTTATTATTATTATTATAAATACATAAATATTATTATTATTATTATTACAGCTGGTGGACATTTTCACTACTACTTCCTCTTGTGTTTTTCCTTTGTTTACGTTTGTCGTTGTTGTGAATTTTTTTGTCTTTTGTGAATTAATTTATGTTGGCGGATGATTTTGCCATGAGAATTATTTTACGAGTTAATGTTAAAAAAAATATGGACTCAGTTGAACTCCTAGTACTTTGTTCAAGGGACTCAAATTGTACTCAGTGACGGAGACGAGGTGATTGAAAGGGTGGGTGGTGACGGGGTCGGGGTGGGCACAGGGCGGGTGGGTGATGACGGGGACGGGGACGCAAGTGGGGGTGGTTAAGGACTCTGCCCTGCCCCGGAAAGCTCACGTATTTAAGCAGGTTGATAAAGGCCCCTCCTCTCCCTCCCCCTCTCACCCTCCCTGCTCCTCTCTCCTCCTCCTGCCTCCTCTCTCCTCCCTCCTGCCCTCTCACCCCCTCCTATCCCCCTCTCCTCCCTTCCTTTCTCTCACCCTCCTGCCTTCTCTCACCACCCCCTTCCTGCTTCCCCCTCTCTCTCCCCCTCCTGCTCCCCCCTCGCCCCCATGGAGTGTTGGCTGAGTTAGTGCTCTGTTTAGATGCTTTAATAACTGGAAGGAGGAGGAAGAGAGGGAGGAGAGAGAGAAGAGGAGGAGGAAGACGATGATAAGAGGGAGAGAAGGAGGAGGAGGATAAGAGGGAGTGAAGGAGGAGGAGGATAAGAGGGAGTGAAGGAGGAGAAGGATAAGAGGAGAGAAAAGAAGGCAAGGAGGAGGAAGCCTGAGTAGAAGAAGGAAGAGAAACGGAGGTGCATGTAAGCGATGAAGAGGGGGATGATAACAGAAAGAAGGGAAGAAGAAGAAGACGGAAGAAGGGAAAACGAGAAAGACAACAAGAAGGGAAGAAGAAGAAGAAGAAGAAGAAGAGGAGGAGGACAGCAGGAAGAAGAAGGGAAGAAGAGGATAAGAGGTTGAAGAGAGGCGTGGAGAGAGAGACAAGAGGGAGTGAGGGGAAGAATTACATGGGGAGGTGGACACAAGGCGGATGCTGCCCTAGATCATGTTACGCTTCCTCACCTCCTCCCTTCCTTCATCTCACACCACCCACCACCCAACCCACCAATCCAACTCCACCACTCCACCTTCCAACCCACCCACTTATCCACCCACTTCTCACCTCCGGCACGACACAGTTTGATTTCATCCAAGCTTAGGTAACGTTTGATTTTAGGTGACTTAAAGAACTTAGTGAATTTAGGTGACTGATGTGTGTAAGTTCAGGTGACATATGTGACCCAGGGCAGGTAACGTCAGGTGAGAGGGGGGGGAGACTGCCTGGAGCTCAAGACTCCATTTGGCTCCCTGAGAACATAAAGCCTGTTGTTACCTGCCTGGGGGCTGTCTTAGTGTTGTAGGTTGTGGTTGTTGATGTGGCTTGTAGGAGTTGTTATAGCTGGGGTAGTAGCACTTTAGGCTAGTTGTATTAGTAGCTGTTTGGTTGTAGTTGGTAGTTGTTGTAGCCTGCTATTGTAGTTGTCTGTAATGTTTTTAATAGTTGTTGTTGTAGTTGTAGTAGTGGTTGTTGTGGTAGCAATAGTAGCCGTAATAGTAGTAGTGGTGGTGGTGGTCAGGTTAATCGATACGGTACGTTTACATGGAGAACATTAAGCAGACGTACATGTGTGTGTGTGTGTGTGTGTGTGTGTGGTATCCTCCCACGGTACTCCAGTGTTACTCTGACTTTATCTTAACTACTGTACATAGCCTTCCTTAATACCTACCTTAACCCTTTCAAGGCGATGATTTAACCCTTGATGACGATGACTTAACCCTTTGATGACGATGATTTAACCATTTGATGACGATGACTTAAACCCTTTGATAACGATGATTTAACCCTTTGATGACGATGACTTAACCTCTTCAGGACTCCAAAGCGTTAATTAGACACCTTTTACTAAAACACAAAGAGGAATAATAATGAAGATATCAAGTCTTTACTGCAGTCTGTCTTCGTTCGTATTGAGTGACTGAAGGTCACGCCGGGGGAGGGGGCACAGGTTAATAATATCGATGATGATAAATAAAATGCCATATATCCAGACATTTGAGAGGGTGAGGTGGGGTTAAGTTTAGTAGTAGTAGTAGTAGTAGTAGTAGTAATAGTACTCGTATACCATCTAATAACAGCTGTGAACCTCATACCTGGAAACAAGATGTGACAGAGGAGGGGTGTAGAGGGGAGAGATGAGATAAGGAAGGAAGGGGAGGGAGGCGGGGTGAGAGGAGAGGGAAGGAGGGAAGAAAGGGAAAGTGGATACAGGTGTGTGTGTGTGTGTGTGTGTGTGTGTGTGTGTGTGTGTCGTGCCTCAAGGGGAATAATCATACACTCTCTCTCAGGTCAGTGTTTCTAAGCTGTCTTAGTAATGGAGGAGGAGTGGGGGAGGAGGAGGAGGATAATGAAGTGAGGGGAAGAGGGAAGGAGGAGGAGGAAGGGAGAGGTGAGGGGAAGAGGGAAGAGGTGGAGGGAGGTGGAGGAGGGGAAGAAGGAAGAAAAAAAGTGGTGAAGTAGGTTGAAGGAAACGTAGAAAGAAGAAGAAGAGAGAAAGAGAAGGTCAAGGGTTAAGTTAAGTAAGGAGAGAAGGAGAAGGAATGGGGAAGAGGAGATTAAAGGAGGAGTTGGAAGACGGAGGAATAAGGAGGAGATGTTGAATACTAAACCCTCCCCCGGCCCCCAGCAGGTGATCAGCTACCAAACACCACCTGCAAGAGGCTCCGCCACACACCTGAAAAACACCTTGATGTCATTAGTTTCTCCTTTAAAGAATATATATATCGCCCCAAAAACACCTGTTAAAGTTAAGCCTTTAATTAGTCGCTCAGTCAGTAGGAAGGAGCCCACAGGTACGTCAACCCTTCGTGACTTTTGGAACGATTCAGTGACTTCAGGTGTGTCCAGAAGGTGTTGTTGGTTCAGGTAGCTTCAGGTGTGTCCAGTCCAGAAAAGTCCAATATTACTCAGGTATTTTCAGAAAGTCTAATTAATTAAGGTGGCTTCAGGTAACGCTAGGTATTCTTGAGTGTCCAGGGAATTGAGAGGTAAATTCTGATAAATGAGAGTACCTGAAGAAGAGGGGGGGGGAGAGGGGGCGTTAGTACCTGGAGGGGAGAGGGGGTAAACCTCACAGGCCCATTGTACAGACGTCAGGTGGTAGAGGTGGTTGTGGTGGTGGAGGTGGTGGTTGTGGTGGTGGAGGTGGTGGTGGTGGTGGAGGTGGTGGTGGTGGAGGTGGAGGTGGTGGTGGTGGTGGGGGGGTGTGGGTGGTGGTGGTGGTGATGAGGTGGTGGAGGTTGTGGTGGTAGTGGTGGAGGCTGTGGTGGTGGTGGAGGTGGTGGAGGTTGTGGTGGTAGTGGTGGAGGCTGTGGTGGTGGTGGGTAGTGGTGGAGGTGGTGGTTGTGGTGGTGGTGGGGTGGTGGTTGTGGGCCAGATTGAATTTTAAAGAGTCACGCTTACTACACATACACTGAGGTAGCTGGTGATGGTGGTAGTTGTGGTAGGTGGAGGTAATGGTGGTAGTTGTTTTAGGTGGTGATGGTACGGATTGTGGTACGGATTATATGTATCTATGTACAGTATGTATGTATGTTACGTATATATGTACGTATGTATATATGTTATGTATATGTATGTAGTAATAACACCACATCAAAATACATTAGTTCTCACCATCACACCTGGCTTATCTGTACTAATATCCCAGGTAAATCTCCCACAGCCTAATGACCTTAATGACACTGGGGAAGCTAATTATATAACCATTTTGGGGAGGAGGTAATTGAATGTCGGTGGTTTAATTGAGTGCCATTGTGAGCGATGGTTCGTCTGGCGTTGATAGCAGCCTGTAATAGGCTGGTGGTGTGGTGTGTTTTGTTATTATTAGTTGTTGTAATAATATTATTATTACATGATTATTATTATTATTATTATTATTATTTTTTTTTTTTTTTTTTTTTTTTTATTATCTTGTCTTTACGGTGCGAAGTTAATGGTAAGAATGTGGGAGGGAGGAAGAGAGAGGAGAGGAAGGAAGGAAGGAAGAAGGAGGGAGGAAGGGGAAGTGATAGGGGGAAAGTGAAGGAAACGAAGGAAGGTTTATAACAACCACGTAAATGCAATAAAAGTTGATCTTCCTGCAAAATTGGGTCAATCTTCACGGCCATTAAATATACGAGGTCGTCAGGGCGTGGGTATGGCTCAGTGGGGATGGCTCAGTGGGCATGGCTCAGTGGGCATGGCCCAGTAGGCACATGTTCCCTCCCGTCCGATACCCACGTTGTAGATGGCCCAAATGTACAGTTGGGAAATATATGAGAGCGAGTGCAGTGTCGACCTCTCTCTCTCTCTCTCTCAGATTCCAATATTAATGAGAATTTTCCTAAGCCATTTGCAGCCTTGAGCACCACACATTAAACTGCACACACACACACACACACACACACACACAACAACACACACACACACAGTCTCGCCCTGTGTGTGTGTTCTGCTGAAAATATGGAAAATACGATTCAGGGGAAAAAATAAGGAATTGTCTTCATGACGGATTGAACATACTGACAATATAAACATATGATGGATGACATAATAGAGTATGTTGAAGGGAGTGAGGAGATATGTTGGAGAAAAGGTGTGTTGAAGAAAAAGAGGGAGATATGTTGGAGAAAAGGTGTGTTGAAGTAAAAGAGGGAGATATGTTGAAGAAAAAGGTGTGTTGAAGGAAAAGAGGGAGACATTTGGTAAAATGTGGAAATATGTTGGAGAGGGGGGGGGGAAGGACGTCAGCATATCACAGGTAATGAGTGTACGACCATTGTTTTGAAGGGGGGGTAGTTAAGGAGGGGTAGAGGGAGGGGAAATTAGTTAGGAGCATAAAGGAAATTTAGGGGAGTTAGTGGAGTCTTAAGGTGTAGGGGAAAAGGGTGATGCTAAGGGGGAGTGGTTTAGGGAAGAGGGTTAAGAGGAAGTGGGTTAAGGGGAGGGGTTAAAAGGAGGTGGTTGAAGTGGTAAATGATTAAGGGATTAAGAGGGAAGGGGTTTAAGGGAAAGGGTTTAAGTAGGAAGGAAGCGGTTAAGGGGGGGAAGGAGTCTAAGATGGAGCCCTCAGACGATATCGAGATCTATTTAAAGAAGAAACACCACGACCACTGCTACTACCACCTCCTGAGCCGTGTGTGTGTGTGTGTGTGTGTGTGTGTGTGTGTGTGTGTGTGTGTGTGAGTGTGTGTGTGTGTGTGTGTGTGTGTGTGTGTGTGTGTGTGTGTGTGTGTGTGTGTGTGTGTGTGTCGTCATACCACACACAGCAGTAACGTGATATTAATCTTAGAGGAAGGTAATGAAATTTTATTGTCAAATCTAATCTCACACACACACACACACACACACACACACACACACACACACACACACACCACACACACACACACAAACTTCCAACTAAAACGTGTTTATATAAATAATGAGAGGAGAGACCCTGGGGAGGGAGGGAGGGAGGAAGGGAGGGAGGGAGGGAGGGAGGGGAGGGAGGGAGGGAGGGAGGGAGGGAGGGAGGGAGGGAAAGGAGGGAGGGAGGGAGAGGGAGGAGGGAGGAGGGAGGGAGGGAGGGAGGGAGGGAGGGGGAGGGAGGGAGGGAGGGGAGGGAGGGGAGGGAGGAAGGGAGGAGGGAGGGAGGGAGGGAGGGAGGAGAGAGGGGAGGGAGGAGGAGTAGCTTCAACCCACATAGTAACAATACCACAACTAGTATCACTTCACGACTGCTTTGTACTAACAGTAATAACTAAAAACCTATGATAATATATTGTCACAACAAGAGTCGTAAAACACAACAATATAATAACCTACAAATAACAACAATAAATAAATTACAATCACAACAAAAAAACTACAATCACAACAACAATAAATAACAATCAACAACAACAACAACAACAATAACTAAAATCACAAAAATAACTAAAATCACAACAACAACAACAATACTACAATCACAAATAACAACAACAATAACAATTACAATAACAATACCATAACAATAAATAATAACAATACTACAACAATAAATAACAACAATACTAAATTACAATAACAATACCACAACTACAACACATAAATAACAATAAATAACAATAACACAATAACAATAACAACAACAATAAATAATCACAATAACAATAACAACAATAACAATAATTAAAATTACAATAACAACAACAATAACAATAATACAATCACAACAAATACCATATCATAAATAACAACAACTAAATCAAACAACAACAATACTACAATCACAACAACAAATAAACAACAACAACTAAAAATCACAACAACAACAACTACAATCACAACTACAACAACAACAACAACAATTACAATCACAACAACAATAATAAATCAAATTAAGAAATAATAAATAAACAACAACAACTACAAATAACAACAAACAACAAATTAACAATCACAAATAACAACATTACATATATAAAACAGCCACAAACGATTGATAAGCTAAAAACAAGAGTAGCAAATAAATAACAACAAAAAACAACAACAACAACAAATAAATAAAACTACCATGGCTTAGTGACAATACAATTACTTTTACCACAACAACTATGTTTTTGGACAAATTGAGAGAGAGAGAGAGAGAGAGAGAGAGAGAGAGAGAGAGAGAGAGAGAGAGAGAGAGGAGAAGAGGAGAAAGGAGATGAGATGGAAAAGGAGGGAGATGAGAGAGAAGAGAAATGGAGAGAGGGGAAGGAAGAAGGAGATGGAGAAGAGGAAGGATACGGACGAAAATAGAAGAGAGAAGGAGTGAGAAGAGAAAATGTTGATGAATGAAAGGAAGTGGAAAAGAAGCGATAACGCGAAAAATTGACGATCAAAAGAGGGGAATGTCATGAAAAGACGAGAGGAGGAGAAATATAAAGGAAGGAGAGAGAGAGGAGAGAGAGAGAGAGAGAGAGAGAGAGGGAGAGATCAAGCAGGTGACCTTAGCCACCCCCCACAGGTGTGTAGATAACTAACCAAAACGCAAGAGAGAACCTGCGAAGCCATCTCTCTCCTTGCAGCTCATCCACTGCGGAGAGGGAAGGGGGAGGGGAGGACAGAGGGGTGAGGAGAGAGGAGGGGAGGACATGAGGGGTGAGGGAGAGGGAGGGGAGGACAGGAGGGTGGGAGGGGAGAGAGGAGGGGAGGACATGGGTGTGAGGAGAGAGGGAGGGGAGGACAGGGAGGGAGGAGAGAGTGAGGGGAGGACATGAGGTGAGGAGAGGGGAGGGGGGAGGACAGGAGGTGTGAGGAGAGGAGGGGAGGACAGAGGGGAGGAGAGAGTGAGGGGAGGACAATGAGGGGTGAGGGGAGAGAGGAGGGGAGGACAGGAGGGGGTGGAGAGAGGGGGAGGACAGGAGGTGGAGGAGAGAGGAGGGAGGACATGGAGGGGTGAGGAGAGAGGAGGGGAGGACAGGAGGAGGAGAGGAGGGGAGGACAGGAGGTGGAGGAGAGAGTGAGGGGAGAACAGGAGGTGTGGGAGGGAGAGAGTGAGGGAGGACATGAGGGGTGAGGAGAGAGTGAGGGGAGGACAGGAGGTGTAAGGGAGAGGGAGGAGGGAGACAGAGGTGTGAGGAGAGAGTGAGGGAGGACATGAGGGGGAGGAGAGAGGAGGAGACAGGAGGTGGGGAGGAGAGAGGAGGGAGGAGGTGGAGGAGAGAGTGAGGAGACGGGCAATATAACATAATTTAAAATGTCGTTTAAGGCAGAGCTGAATTATTGACCATGGCAAGTGTCTCTCATCCTTACCTCACTTTACTCTCACCTCACTCTCACTTTCACTCTCACTCTCACTTACCTTCTCATCCTCCTCCCTCTAACTCTCCTCTCACTTATCCTCCCTCTCTGCCTCCCCCACCTCACACCAGCCTGCTGTTTAAAGATGGCGAATCTATTGTTATTAAGGGGGGGGAGGGGGAGGAAGAGGAGGGGGGAGGAGGGAAGGGGAGACTCAACTTATTTGCCTTTGACGTGGGCGAGTACAGTGGTTCGACTCTCTCTCTATCTCTCTCTCTCTCATTGACACACACACACACACATGGAACTTTCACACACACACATGGCAACTTTCTGTGATGTCTATTGTTCTTGTCCTCAGTAGGGAAGATTACGTTGTGTGATGTCCCGGCCAGCCAGGTCTTGTAGGTCTTCTGTGTGTGTGTGTGTGTGTGTGTGTGTGTGTGTGTGTGTGTGTGTGTGTGTGTGTGTAGAGATGACGTTACCCTTCAGGTTTCTGTCTGTAGTAGTGGTAGTGGTGGTAGAGGTAGTGGTAGTGATGGTGGTAGTGGTAGTGGTGGTAGTGATGGTGGTAGTGGTGGTAGAGGTAGTGGTAGTGGTGGTAGAGGTAGTGGTAGTGATGGTGGTAGTGGTGGTAGAGGTAGTGGTAGTGGTGGTAGGAGGTAGTGATGGTAGTAGTATTGATAATGATTCCTGCATGATTATTATAGTAGTAGTATAAAGATGATAATAATGTTGTATGTGGTCTTATTATTATGTATTATTATTATTATTATCATCATCATCTTCTCACTCCCCATTCCCCATTAGTCTCGTCTCCTCGTTTGTTCTCGCTGTTTATCACATTCTCCTTGTTTCTCACCTGCCCGTGATCCTGGGAGCCAGGTTAATTAATTACAGGTATTCTCGTCTTTTCTCCTTCACCTCAGACACGCATTTAGCCCAGGTGAAATCAAGATCACAGTCAGGTGTTTGGGTGTCATGTGTTTTGGGGGATCAGTGTTTGGGTTAGTCAGATGTTATTGAGTCAGGTATTGTCAGCATCAGGTGTTTTGGGTCAGGATATACACGTGATAAGTGTCCGTATTTCAGTGTGGTCGTTACCGTTATAGAGGGACACCGGCGAGGCTAGAGAGTCTTAACCCGGCTTATGGTATCGTTACATGAGCCTCCAAACGTGGGGTGACCTTCATCGATGACCTATGACCTTTGAGCCCTGTTCCGTGTTGACCAATTATGCAGTAGCTGGTTGTCTTTTCCGACGCCCGACCACCTAGGAAGAGAGAGGTTTGGTAGACAGGGTGTCGAGATTATATAACAGACAGACAGAAAGACAGAGAAAGACAGATGACACAGGTAGACAGACTCAGCCGAGCCTGTAAATATTCCACGTAAATAAAAGCTCAATTTCACCATGTGGCAACCTAACCTAACTAACTAACCATGAAATAAATAAGCTAAGGTGTTAATGTTCAGGTGATCTTTTTACGTGTGTGACTTTTGTGTTAATTAACGACAGGTGTAGGAGGCATGCACTACCTGCCCTCCTGTCTGTCTTCATTATATTTATTATTATTATTATTATTATTATTATTATTATTATTATTATTATTATTATTATTATATTAATCGTTGTTGTATTTATTGTTTTATTATTATTGTTATTGTTATTATTATTAATATTATTTGTATTTGGTGAACTTAATCATTGTAAGTAATAACTATCACAGACAGTTGATATAGTGAGCTTTATAGTGAAGCTTCAGGTGTGTAAAGCTCAGGTGTGTAGTGATAGTTGAGGTGTGTGATAGTACAGGTGTAGTAATGGTTCAGATGTAGTGGTGGTTCAGGTGTGTTTATGTTAATTAACCATCTGACTCCAAACAGAAACATTCATGGGGTAAATAATAGCTTTTGAAAGAGGTGTTTGTCTATGGCTGACAATAAACAAGACAAAAACTAGACATACAGTAATTACTCTCTTGTAGGTGTATGGTGAGGTAGGGCAGTGTGAGGCCAAGTGTTGAGTTGTGAGGCCAAGTGTTGAGCTGTGAGGCCAAGTGTTGAGCTGTGAGGCCAAGTGTTGAAGTTCGAGGCCAAAGTGTCAAGCTCGAGGCCATATTGTTCAAGGAAGAATATTTACAAACCACAGTGTTGAAAATATCTCCAAGCATCACCACCACCACCACCACCACCACCACCATCTCTTATAAACCAGCTGTGTTGAGGAGTGATCCTTATAGCGCCTGGCTGGGTGAACGTACGTCTGGCGTTGATTAAATAACTTTCTGTATCATGAGGACCGAGTGCTCTCAGTGGCGAAGACTCCTTGTAGTGAGTCGACGAAGGTGAGAGAAGGGTGTTAATCCGTGTAAGCTGTCGGAAACTGTCTGTCGGAGGCTGTCGGAAGGTGGCTGACGGAGGCAGTGAAGAACTGGAGGGCGCCATGAGCAGGAGTGACAGCCCCGTGGAGGTCCATCACCGCTTCTTCAGGAGTCTCTCGCACAAGGTCGGGGTGACATGGCGGCCTGGCAGTGGAACGGTTCTGGATGAGCCTGAGGGAAACGAGGCTAGCAGGTGAGGCTTTAATGAGAGAGAGAGAGAGAGAGAGAGAGAGAGAGAGAGAGAGAGAGAGAGCTTGTTAGTGTGTGAGCAAGTGTTAGTATAAGCGGAGGCTGTGAGGTTATGAGAGGTTGTATAGGTGGTGCTGTGGGTCATCATGGGTGATTGACTGTCTGTCTGTCTGTCTGTCTGTCTGTCTGTCTGTCTGTCTGTCTGTCTGTCTGTGTCATTTTCTGTAAAAGTGAAATAGTGAATTAGATCTTTTATTGAAGGCCGCGTGTTGGAGATGAAAGGATGAAAGGCAGTGTGAAACAGATCAGTGAAAGAGAGAGAGAGAGAGAGAGAGAGAGAGAGAGAGAGAGAGAGAGAGAGAGCTCTATCTGGTCAAGCCTCAGTAACCTTTGTCTCCAATGCTTTGGTTCTTTGATTTATTGTGTGTGTGTGTGTGGGGTGGTGAGTTTGTTTATATATACATGTGTGTGTGTGTGTGTGTGTGTGTGTGTGTGTGTGTGTGTGTGTGTGTGTGTGTGTGTGTGTGTGTGTGTGTGTGTGTGTGTGTGTGTGTGTGTGTGTGTGTGTGTGTGTGTGTGTGTGTGTGTGTGTGTGTGTTGAATCAGGTGTTATATTACAATTAGTGTTATCAGACAGGTGAGTTGTACTGTGTGATATGTGTTGTTTGTCTGTGCCTGTGGGGAGGCTGGGTTGGGTGGGTGGGGAGGCTGGGTGGGTGGGTGGGAGGCTGGGTGTGGTGGGGAGGCTGGGGGGAGGCTGGGTGGGTGGGTGGGGGCTGGGTGGGGAGGCTGGGTGGGAGTGGGTGGTGAGCTGGGTGGGGAGGCTGGGTGGGGAGGCTGGGTGGGGAGGCTGGGTGGTGGGTGGGAGGCTGGGTGGGGAGGCTGGGTGGGGAGGCTGGTGGGGAGGCTGGGTGGGAGGCTGGGTGGGGAGGCTGGGTGGGGAGGCTGGGTGGGGAGGCTGGGTGGGAGGCTGGGTGGGAGGCTGGTGGTGAGCTGGGTGGGGGAGGAAGCTGGGTGGGGAGGGAGGCTGGGTGGGTGGTGAGGCTGGGTGGGAGGCTGGGTGGCTGGGTGGGAGGCTGGGTGGGAGGCGGATGGGTGGGTGGGGGGAGGCTGGGGGTGGGTGGGAGAGGCTGGGTGGCTGGGTGGTGAGGCTGGGTGGTGGTGGGGAGGCTGGGTGGGTGGGTGGGGAGGCTGGGTGGGTGGGTGGGGAGGCTGGGTGGCTGGGGGGAGGCTGGGTGGCTGGGTGGGAGCTGGGTGGCTGGTGGGAGGCTGGATGGGTGGGTGGGAGGCTGGATGGTGGTGGGGAGGCTGGGTGGCTGGGAGCTGGGTGGCTGGGTGGGAGGCTATGGTGGGTGGGGAGGCTGGGTGGCTGGGTAGGAGGCTGGTGGTGGGTGGGAGGCTGGGTGGCTGGGTGGGGAGGCTGGGTGGCTGGGTGGGGACTGGATGGGTGGGTGGGGTGGCTGGGTGGGGAGGCTGGGTGGCTGGGTGGGAGGCTGGGTGGCTGGGTGGGGGAGGCTGGTGGGGAGGCTGGATGGGTGGGTGGGGAGGCTGGGTGGCTGGGTGGGGAAGCTGGGTGGTGGGTGGGGAGGCTGGGTGGGGAGGCTGGAGGCTGGGGGGAGGCTGGGTGGCTGGGCAGGCTGGGTGGCTGGGTGAGGGAGGCTGGGTGGCAGGGCAGGGAGGCTGGGTGGGTGGGTGGGGAGGCTGGGTGGTGGGTGGGGAGGCTGGTGGGTGGGTGGGGAGGGAGGCTGGGTGTGTAATGGGGTATGGGTGTGTGTGGTAGAGGTGTGGGTGCGTAGTGATGGGTGTTGGTGAAGTGAGAGAGAGGATGGGGAAGGGGAGTAGAAATTTGGTATGGAGAGAAGAGGAATGGAAGGTAGAAGAACAGGTAGAGAAGATAAAAAGAGAAGGGGGAGAGAGGAGGAGTAACAGATGAAGGAAGTAGAGAAGAAAGTTGATATTAAGTAAGGGAGTAGGTGAGGGAAGGTGAGGGAAGTACTGTCCATAGTCTCACCTTTAAGATATTGTAATTTCTCTGACACACAAACAACACCTATCTCCTGTTTCATACCTGTTTTGCCCGAGCAGGAGGAGCTTATGCGTCTGGCGATGGTCGTCCAGCGACCCATGTGTCTGATGTTGGTGTGTCTGGCGTTAGTGTGTCTGGCGTCCGTTCGTTTGGCATTTACAAAGTTCCTCCAGCGCCAAGACACCAATCAATAAACCACTGATCTCAAATTAACTACAAAAATATTTTCTTTAACTCAAAAATCAATAAAAAATTGACTTTCATTTTCTGTGATTGCTAGAAACACAGATGAACAAAACAAGGCCATTGGTTACGTTAATCAAGGCACGTGAAAACAAAACAACAATCATCCCTCACGTAGCATAAACACCATCCATCAGTGGAAGCCAAGGGATGGTGTGTGTGTGTGTGTGTGTGTGTGTGTGTGTGTGTGTGTGTGTGTGTGTACTTACTCACAGGAGCTATTAGTACTAGTAGGGAGGATTGGGGTACAGAGAGAGAGAGAGAGAGAGAGAGAGAGAGAGTTTACATACTGTACTCTTTAAAACATTGGAGCCGTCCTAAAGGGAATCTGCACAGGTAGGTGGGGGGGACAGGTGCCACTGATTGGTTGCTTGCCTACCTGTGAGGCCCCAGGTGCAAGTTAATATGTTATGAGTCTAGTGTAATGAGGAGAGAGAGAGAGAGAGAGAGAGAGAGAGAGTGTAATGAAGACCACAAATTAGGTGTATTGAAGGTGAGGAGGAGGAAGAAGAGAGAGGAAGAAGAGGAGAGGAGGAGGAGGAGTTCGTAATTTTGCATGGTTAAAGATAGCCACACACACACACACACACACACACACACACACACACACACACACACACACACACACACACACACACACACACACACACACACACACTGCATAAAACAAATCCAACTTATTATCTTAACTTTTATCCCTAAAGTTTATTTCTCTGACTAAACAGTAAATGTTCCTGTGGCTTTGTTTACGTTTGTTTGTACCTGAGTCTATTGCCCAAACTCCAATTCTCGTCTATTTTCTGGGTCTATTTCGTCAATTTTCCCAGATTTAAATCTATTTTCTCAAAGACAGGTGGGTTGTCTCTTTAATAGTATTCTGTGGGGGAGGGGCATTGATTTGACCGTGGAGGGGGAGATGATTTACCTGTGGGAGTGCCCGGGTCTACCTGTGTCTCGCTAATTACTTTACTAATAAGGTGATGGCGGATCGTTATCTACCTGTGGCGGGAATAATAATTGTCTATTGATTTTGGTGTTTGCTTTTGTGTTTCACCGTGACAGAAACACAAATAGCGGGAAGAGTTGTTTGTGTTGCTCTTGTTATTGTTTATTATTATTATTATTATTATTATTTATTTATTTGTTACACTGAAGAGATAAATCTGTTTACCCTCCGTCCGACCGTCCATCCGTCTGTCCGTCCGTTCCTCCCGTTCATCAGACTGTCCATCCGCCCGTTCCACCGTCCGTCCGTCCTCCCGTCCATCCACCCGTCCCACCGTCCGTCCTCCCGTCCGTCCATCCATCCTCCCGTCCACCCGACCGTCCGACTGTCCATCCGCCCGTTCCACCGTCCGTCCGTCCTCCCGTCCATCCACCCGTCCCACCGTCCGTCCTCCCGTCCGTCCATCCATCCTCCCGTCCACCCGACCGTCCAGTGATAGCTTCATACCTCCGTGAAAATGAGTTGCCGACGTCTTGTTGAAACCGATAGGTACTGTCAGGAAGGTGAGGCCCACTGGTGATATCTGCTAAGGAGAGGGAGGAGTGGGGAGAGGGGAGAGGGAGGAGGGGAGGGGAGTGGGGAGGGGAGGAGTGGGGAGGGGAGAGGAGGAGGGGAGAGGGAGGTGAGCAGAGAGGGAGGAGGGGGAGGGGAGAGGAGGAGTGGGGAGGGAGAGGGAGAGGGGAGGGGAGAGGGAGGAGGGAGAGGGAGAGGGAGGAGTGTGGGGAGAAGGGAAGGAAAGGGAGTGGAGGGGAGAAGAGGGAAGAGAAGATAGAATGGAGAGGGGAAGAAGGAGGGGAGAAGAGAGGACGAGAAAGACGGAAGAGAGGAAGAAGATAGGGAGGAGAGGAAGAGAGAGAGAAGGGAACTACTGTTATCTGGTGAGGGGAGAAGAAGAGAAGGGAAGGACAGTGATGAAGAGGAAAAGGGGGCGTGAGAAGGCTACTGGTCTTGTGAGGGGAGAGAGGGGAGGGAAAGAGGTGAGGGGAGAGGGGTGATAGCGTTATCTAGTATGGGGAGAGGGGAGATGAGGGGAGTATAAGAGATAAGGGGGAGGATATTAAGACTCTTAGATATATAACACAGAGAGAGAGAGGCAGAGAGAGAGAGAGAGAGAGAGAGAGAGAGAGAGAGAGAGAGAGAGAGAGAGAGAGTATGCCAATATATTAGGGAGTTTATGAGGTGTACAGAGGGTAGCTGGAACACACACACACACACACACACACACACACACTGATAACACCGTCATTGGCTCAGGCTGTGTTGTTGTTGATGTGGTGGTGGTGGTGAACACTGTCTAAGTGGTGTTGTTATTTATGTTGTTGCTGTGTGTGTGTGTGTGTGTGTGTGTGTGTGTGTGTGTGTGTGTGTGTGTGTGTGTGTGTGTCAGGGCTCCCATTGTTCTACACGCAGATCCTATCATACGGCTGTTGCCTCATCGATCCCAAGTCACGGACCTACATTCACACGGACATTCCTAAGATGACTGATTGACCGACTGACTGACTGACCGACTGACTGACTGACCGACTGACTGACTGACTGACCGACTGACTGAAGCTACGACACAACGAAAAAATCACTGATATTCGTACAAGTGTAAAAGGACGCATCTGATTGGTTGACTTGAGGAGAAATGAGCAACCAATAAGGCATCAGAACTGTACTGAAACTCTACCTTAACTTGATACTTTTTAATTAACATCACTTACGAGTCCCACTTTAATTTTTGTTCTCGGTGGGGTGGGGAGGGGGGGAGGAGGAGGGAGAGAGAAGGGAGAGGGCGGCAGAGGGGGTTAGGAGGAGGGCGGCGAAAAAAAAAAAGAGGGGGCGAAGGGGTAAGATGAGTAAATGAGTGCCACTACCACTGAGGCCCAAAATTTCTGAAACTACACACACACACACACACACACACACACACACACACACACACACACACACACACACACACACACACACACACACCACACACACACACACACACACACACACACACACACACACACACACACACACACAACATAATCACAACACAATAAAAAAAAAATATTATCAACTCTCAATAACTTAAAATAGTATTAGTGGATGTACACAGGTATTTTATATAGTAATTATAACATATTACGTTATATAGGCATACTCTTGTTTTATATATACAACATAAAAGTCATATAGTTTATAATGAATTACAGAAAAGAGGAAACACTGGAAGGAGGAGGAGGAAGGAAGAGGGAGGAAGAAGGAAGAAGAGGAGGAGAGAAGAGGAGGTAGAAGCCTCCACCTACACATCACAACCTCAATACAACAATATATTAACACTAAGAGCATGATAGATGGTAGTGTTGGAAGGCATCTAGCTTGCAGTGACAGGTGAATAGGTAGACTGAGAAGAAACCATATATTGAACCTTTATTACCCACACACACACACACACACACACACACACACACACACACACACACACACTCCAGACTCTTCCTCCTCCAATAGTTATCAAGGGTGAAAGATATACCATCGGGGAGCACCTATTGTTACCTGCTGTCGGGCCTGAGAGAGAGAGAGAGAGAGAGAGAGAGAGAGAGAGAGGAGGAGTTTCATAGTGAGGAAACTGTGTATGGTGAGATAATGGAGACAATAGTAGAAGAAATGTATAAGAAAGGAAAGAAAGAAAAAGTGAAGGAAGGAAGAAGGAAGGAAGGAAGGAAGGCAAAATGGGTAGCTTATTAGGGAAAGAATGTATAATTTGTATAGTTAGTTTAGCTTAGGTTATAGGTACTGGATTAGTTAAGTTACGACATATAGTTAGAATCTCACCGTACTTTTGCCAATTGGAGGTGTGGACGCGCCCAGCCTGCTCCATTACCTTGAAGCTACGACAAGTTCATCACACTGGAGTGTGGGGTATCTGGCACACACACACACAAACACATCTCTCTGCTCTTACTTCCAAGGAGT
>NW_024741707.1:0-11798 GCF_018991925.1 Homarus americanus | reverse complement strand
TATAACTAATTCCATTTAACATTATTAGGCGTGCTGTTAGACCAGATACGATCTATCAGAGCGAATGGTAAAAAAGGCAGTTACTCTCGTGACAACCCCTAATCCATTTTCCTTTCCCACAACCTTCTCCACAGCACCTCATAATGTGTTAACTACAGCATCTCATAATGTGTTAACTACAGCACCTCATGTCTTGACTACAGCACCTCATAATGTATACACTACAGCATCTCATAATGTCTTCACTACAGCACCCTCATGTCTTCACTACAGAAACTCGTAATGTTTTCACTACAGCACCTCATGTCTTCACTACAGCACCTCATATCTTCACTACAGCACCTCATGTCTTCACTACAGCACCTGAAAATGTCTTCACTACAGCACCTCATATCTTCACTACAGAACCTCATGAGCTAACTACAGCACCTCATAATGTGTTAACTACAGCACCTCATAATGACATTATTACGGCACCTCATTTCTTCACTACAGCACCTCATGTCTTCACTACAGCACCTCATGTCTTCACTACAGCACCTCATTTCTTCACTGCACCACCACCTCATGTCTTCACTACCGCACCTCATGTCTTCACTACAGCACCTCATATCTTCTCTGGCACCTCATGTCTTCACTACAGCACCTCATGTCTTCACTACAGCACCTCATCTCTCTTCTTTCTAGCACCTCAAATGTCTTCCTCTAGCACCTCATCTTCACTACAGAACCTCATGAGCTAACTACAGCTCCCTCTTAATGTGTTAACTTCTGGCACCTCATAATGACATTAATACGGCACCTCATTTTCTTCACTACAGCACCTCATGTCTTCACTACAGCACCTCATGTCTTCTTTCTAGCACCTCATTTCTTCCTGCACCACCTCATGTCTTCACTACCGCACCTCGCTGTCTTCACTACAGCACCTCATAATATGTCTTCACTACAGCACCTCATAATGTCTTCACTACAGCACCTCATGAGCTAACTACAGCTCCTCATAATGTGTTAACTACAGCACCTCATAATGACATTATTACAGCACCTCATTTCTTCACTACAGCACCTCATGCCTTCACTACAGCACCTCATGTCTTCACTACAGCACCTCATGTCTTCAATACAGCACCTCATTTCTTCACTGCACCACCTCATGTCTTCACTACAGCACCTCATATCTTCACTACAGCACCTCATGTCTTCACTACAGTACCTCATGAGCTAACTACAGCTCCTCATAATGTGCTACTACAGCAACTCATAATGACATTATTACGGCACCTCATTTCTTCACTACAGCACCTCATGTCTTCACTACAGCACCTCATGTCTTCACTACAGCACCTCATGTCTTCACTACAGCACCTCATGTCTTCACTACAGCAACTCATAATGTTTTCACTGCAGCACCTCATAATGTCTTCACTGCAGCACCTCATAATGTCTTCACTACAGCACCTCATAATGTCTTCACTACAGCACCTCATAATGTCTTCACTACAGCACTTCATAATGTCTTCACTACAGCACCTCATAATGTCTTCACTACATCACCTCAATGTCTTCACTACAACACCTCATAATATCTTCACTACAACACCTCATGTCTTCACTACAGCACCTCATGTCTTCACTACAGCACCTCATAATGTCTTCACTACAGCAACTCAAAATGTCTTCACTATAGCACCTCATGTCTTCACTACAGCACCTCATAATGTCTTCACTACAGCACCTCATAATGTCTTCACTACAGCACCTCATGTCTTCACTACAGCACCTCATGTCTTCACTACAGCACCTCATGTCTTCACTACAGCACCTCATGCCTTCACTACAGCACCTCAAAATGTCTTCCCTACAACACCTTATTATAACTTCCCTACAACATCTCATAACTTCCCTACAACACCTTATGATTAAGTGTTCTAACCTGATTTTAATAATGCTCTTGTTGTAGCTAGTTTTACTAAATACTAGGAAAACAACTTCAATGTAATCTGTTCAACTGCCAAAATGCAAAAGTTAGTAATACTTTGCTATGCAGAGTTTTTTGTGGTGTTGTGGTCAGTGGTATTGTGGAATGAACAAACAAATGTTCACCTACAATTGCTGAGGGAATAGATTTCGGCTCTTCGTGAGAAACGCGCTAATTATAATCCACTGCATCGTATGGGATTATGGATCCTGGAGTCTTTGCACCTCATGACACCATATCCTCCTGTTCAACCGATCATCGAGTTCGTGGATGAAAATCAACATTGGTATGACTGTGTAAGGGCCTTACTGTATAGGCAAGAAAAGATTGTCGCCCTTTAAAAGTTGATTGCGTCAATGGGTGTTACTCCGGAAAAACGACCTTAAGTAAATTGGTTAGGCTGGAAGACAACATTCCTGATAATTATCTTGGTGTGGTTGTCGTGGGAGACTCTAAGGACACATATTAAATATAAAGTAGCTGAAGACGATTCGGTAGAAGAAAGTTTTTTTATGAAGGCAGGGGACTTTACAGTCATGGTGTTGCGCCTGCGTGTTGTCCATCCGGAACAGGTACCTAGATACAAATTCTATGTCGTCTGAGGCGAGGCCAACATGTTACTTAGTGCACAGGGTGTACCGTGTATACCGGAAATCATTGGCAATACTTTTCCTTTTGCTCTACTCATGAAAAGGTTTCCAGGTCGTTCTCTTGCCTGTTAGAAAAGGGTCAGGAGTCACTGGTTGTGTTTGGAAGCTTTGTTGCAAATTTGTGAAACGGTCAGCATTTTGCATGAACGGGGAATTGCTTGCGGAAACCTCACCGCTAAAATGGTGGTATTTGGAGTAGAAGGTGACGGGGTTCAATCAACTCTAATAGGGTTTGATAAAGCCTTAGACTTAACTAAAGTAAATCTCAAATTAATGCGCTAGTATAAAATTCGTGACTTCATTCAGTTGTACAAAATATTAGTCACGTTAACGTCCCTTTATTATAACGAGCAATATTGGAACATGCTGTTGAAAATCGCATCTTCCATGGAAGAATCTCCATTGTCAGTCGAACAAATTTTCCTCTAAAACTTATCTGAAGTATTGAAGCAATATTATCTTGAAAGCCCTTGGAGAATTTTTGAATTCTGCAGTAAAATCATATAATGTAATTTTCGCTGGAATCCCCCACATGTAGAACTCCCCACGTTTCCTACAACACAGCCTGTGAATCGAAGAAAAGACTAAAATACCTGGCCTCCGCGTAAGGGTCACAATCCAAACATTCGATTGGTCGCGTATATACCCGTAACGGAGTATATCGCCGTGCCTTGTCAAGGAAAGGAAAGTAATGTTACAATTTGGCTCATTCGCTAAACAAGGCATTATAGAGGAAAATACTTCTACACGCGAGAGATATGTTATCTAACACCTTCAGAATTTAGAATGCGTTCCAGTTTTGATCGGCGTGACACATACTCTGCCATAGGCTTTAATTCTCGAATATTACAGAGGCTGGAGCTTTAAACGGGAAAGATTAACGGGAAGTTGATGGAATTGCAAAGAGGGACTTCGTAGTTTATGCTTTACGCTCGCGTGTCTACATGCTCGAAGAATTGTACATAATAGTATAAATGAAAACAATATCATAATAAAGAAAGAATGTGAACAAAGAAAAATAACTCTTATCAATTACGAAAAAACTAATATTATTTCCCAATTGTGCGAGAGGGACGCATAAGGTTTAATTAATGAAGAGGTGTATAAAATTTACCGCCTGTTGAGAAAACTAAAAAGGTTTAGAGGCTTAAAGGAGTATCGTCAATTAATACTGGATGTAGAAAATGGTCTACGAAATAATCGTCCTTTATCCGCTCTCCAAATGCTGACAAAGATTAAAACCGTCCTGAAAATGCACCCAAACAAGCCAACTTTATTATGGAGATACTTATAGTGGAGAATGAACACTAAGCTGTCTTCCGGGCCAACTCAACCAATAGATAAGATATATCCCACTGTACCTTTTAAGTGGTGGAAAATAAGAGGAGCTGGAGGGGATTGAAAACTGCTAAACTAAAAGGACAAGGGGGAGCAAATCCCAGTATTATAAATTTAATTATATAAAATATATTATTTTTATTATAATATAATGGCAACATGTTACATTGTGCTATTACACATATATTTTACTGTTATCCCATTTTAAATTTGTTTTCTATGTATCTGGGTATTTTATACATAATAAAGGCTGGGAGGTGTTCTGAAATTTTGATATAACTAATTCCATTTAACATTATTAGGCGTGCTGTTAGACCAGATACGATCTATCAGAGTGAATGGTAAAAAAGGCAGTTACTCTCGTGACAACCCCTAATCCATTTTCCTTTCCCACAACCTTCTCCACAGCACCTCATAATGTGTTAACTACAGCATCTCATAATGTGTTAACTACAGCACCTCATGTCTTGACTACAGCACCTCATAATGTATACACTACAGCATCTCATAATGTCTTCACTACAGCACCCTCATGTCGTCACTACAGAAACTCGTAATGTTTTCACTACAGCACCTCATGTCTTCACTACAGCACCTCATGTCTTCACTACAGCACCTCATGTCTTCACTACAGCACCTCAAAATGTCTTCACTACAGCACCTCATGTCTTCACTACAGAACCTCATGAGCTAACTACAGCTCCTCATAATGTGTTAACTACAGCACCTCATAATGACATTATTACGGCACCTCATTTCTTCACTACAGCACCTCATGTCTTCACTACAGCACCTCATGTCTTCACTACAGCACCTCATTTCTTCACTGCACCACCTCATGTCTTCACTCACATGTCTTCACTACAGCACCTCATTTCATGTCTCTCACTTCACACAGCAACTCATAATGTTTTCACTACAGCACCTCATAATGTCTTCACTACAGCACCTCGTAATGTCTTCACTACAGCACTTCATAATGTCTTCACTACAGCACTTCATAATGTCTTCACTACAGCACTTCATAATGTCTTCACTACAGCACTTCATAATATCTTCACTACAGCACCTCTTAATGTCTTCACTACATCACCTCATAATGTCTTCACTACAACACCTCATGTCTTCACTACAGCACCTCATGTCTTCACTACAGCACCTCATGTCTTCACTACAGCAACCTCATAATGTCTTCACTACAGCAACTCAAAATGTCTTCACTATAGCACCTCATGTCTTCACTGCAGCAACTCATAATGTTTTCACTACAGCACCTCATAATGTCTTCACTACAGCACCTCATAATGTCTTCACTACAGCACTTCATAATGTCTTCACTACAGCACTTCATAATGTCTTCACTACAGCACCTCATAATGTCTTCACTACAGCACCTCATAATGTCTTCACTACAGCACCTCATAATGTCTTCACTACAGCACCTCATGAGCTAACTACAGCTCCTCATAATGTGTTAACTACAGCACCTCATAATGACATTATTACAGCACCTCATTTCTTCACTACAGCACCTCATGCCTTCACTACAGCACCTCATGTCTTCACTACAGCACCTCATGTCTTCACTACAGCACCTCATGTCTTCACTACAGCACCTCATGTCTTCACTACAGCACCTCATTTCTTCACTGCACCACCTCATGTCTTCCTACAGCACCTCATGTCTTCACTACAGTACCTCATGAGCTAACTACAGCTCCTCATAATGTGCTAACTACAGCAACTCATAATGACATTATTTACGGCACCTCATTCTTCACTACAGCACCTCATGTCTTCACTACAGCACCTCATGTCTTCTACTCACAGCACCTCAATGTCTTCAACAGCATGTCACACCACAGCAACTCATAATGTTTTCACTGCAGCACCTCATAATGTCTTCACTGCAGCACCTCATAATGTCTTCACTACAGCACCTCATAATGTCTTCACTACAGCACCTCATAATGTCTTCACTACAGCACTTCATAATGTCTTCACTACAGCACCTCATAATGTCTTCACTACATCACCTCAATGTCTTCACTACAACACCTCATAATATCTTCACTACAACACCTCATGTCTTCACTACAGCACCTCATGTCTTCACTACAGCACCTCATAATGTCTTCACTACAGCAACTCAAAATGTCTTCACTATAGCACCTCATGTCTTCACTACAGCACCTCATAATGTCTTCACTACAGCACCTCATAATGTCTTCACTACAGCACCTCATGTCTTCACTACAGCACCTCATGTCTTCACTACAGCACCTCATGTCTTCACTACAGCACCTCATGTCTTCACTACAGCACCTCATGTCTTCACTACAGCACCTCAAAATGTCTTCCCTACAACACCTTATTATAACTTCCCTACAACATCTCATAACTTCCCTACAACACCTTATGATTAAGTGTTCTAACCTGATTTTAATAATGCTCTTGTTGTAGCTAGTTTTACTAAATACTAGGAAAACAACTTCAATGTAATCTGTTCAACTGCCAAAATGCAAAAGTTAGTAATACTTTGCTATGCAGAGTTTTTTGTGGTGTTGTGGTCAGTGGTATTGTAGAATGAACAAACAAATGTTCACCTACAATTGCTGAGGGAATAGATTTCGGCTCTTCGTGAGAAACGCGCTAATTATAATCCACTGCATCGTATGGGATTATGGATCCTGGAGTCTTTGCACCTCATGACACCATATCCTCCTGTTCAACCGATCATCGAGTTCGTGGATGAAAATCAACATTGGTATGACTGTGTAAGGGCCTTACTGTATAGGCAAGAAAAGATTGTCGCCCTTTAAAAGTTGATTGCGTCAATGGGTGTTACTCCGGAAAAACGACCTTAAGTAAATTGGTTAGGCTGGAAGACAACATTCCTGATAATTATCTTGGTGTGGTTGTCGTGGGAGACTCTAAGGACACATATTAAATATAAAGTAGCTGAAGACGATTCGGTAGAAGAAAGTTTTTTTATGAAGGCAGGGGACTTTACAGTCATGGTGTTGCGCCTGCGTGTTGTCCATCCGGAACAGGTACCTAGATACAAATTCTATGTCGTCTGAGGCGAGGCCAACATGTTACTTAGTGCACAGGGTGTACCGTGTATACCGGAAATCATTGGCAATACTTTTCCTTTTGCTCTACTCATGAAAAGGTTTCCAGGTCGTTCTCTTGCCTGTTAGAAAAGGGTCAGGAGTCACTGGTTGTGTTTGGAAGCTTTGTTGCAAATTTGTGAAACGGTCAGCATTTTGCATGAACGGGGAATTGCTTGCGGAAACCTCACCGCTAAAATGGTGGTATTTGGAGTAGAAGGTGACGGGGTTCAATCAACTCTAATAGGGTTTGATAAAGCCTTAGACTTAACTAAAGTAAATCTCAAATTAATGCGCTAGTATAAAATTCGTGACTTCATTCAGTTGTACAAAATATTAGTCACGTTAACGTCCCTTTATTATAACGAGCAATATTGGAACATGCTGTTGAAAATCGCATCTTCCATGGAAGAATCTCCATTGTCAGTCGAACAAATTTTCCTCTAAAACTTATCTGAAGTATTGAAGCAATATTATCTTGAAAGCCCTTGGAGAATTTTTGAATTCTGCAGTAAAATCATATAATGTAATTTTCGCTGGAATCCCCACATGTAGAACTCCCCACGTTTCCTACAACACAGCCTGTGAATCGAAGAAAAGACTAAAATACCTGGCCTCCGCGTAAGGGTCACAATCCAAACATTCGATTGGTCGCGTATATACCCGTAACGGAGTATATCGCCGTGCCTTGTCAAGGAAAGGAAAGTAATGTTACAATTTGGCTCATTCGCTAAACAAGGCATTATAGAGGAAAATACTTCTACACGCGAGAGATATGTTATCTAACACCTTCAGAATTTAGAATGCGTTCCAGTTTTGATCGGCGTGACACATACTCTGCCATAGGCTTTAATTCTCGAATATTACAGAGGCTGGAGCTTTAAACGGGAAAGATTAACGGGAAGTTGATGGAATTGCAAAGAGGGACTTTGTAGTTTATGCTTTACGCTCGCGTGTCTACATGCTCGAAGAATTGTACATAATAGTATAAATGAAAACAATATCATAATAAAGAAAGAATGTGAACAAAGAAAAATAACTCTTATCAATTACGAAAAAACTAATATTATTTCCCAATTGTGCGAGAGGGACGCATAAGGTTTAATTAATGAAGAGGTGTATAAAATTTACCGCCTGTTGAGAAAACTAAAAAGGTTTAGAGGCTTAAAGGAGTATCGTCAATTAATACTGGATGTAGAAAATGGTCTACGAAATAATCGTCCTTTATCCGCTCTCCAAATGCTGAAAAAGATTAAAACCGTCCTGAAAATGCACCCAAACAAGCCAACTTTATTATGGAGATACTTATAGTGGAGAATGAACACTAAGCTGTCTTCCGGGCCAACTCAACCAATAGATAAGATATATCCCACTGTACCTTTTAAGTGGTGGAAAATAAGAGGAGCTGCAGGGGATTGAAAACTGCTAAACTAAAAGGACAAGGGGGAGCAAATCCCAGTATTATAAATTTAATTATATAAAATATATTATTTTTATTATAATATAATGGCAACATGTTACATTGTGCTATTACACATATTTTTTACTGTTATCCCATTTTAAATTTGTTTTCTATGTATCTGGGTATTTTATACATAATAAAGGCTGGGAGGTGTTCTGAAATTTTGATATAACTAATTCCATTTAACATTATTAGGCGTGCTGTTAGACCAGATACGATCTATCAGAGTGAATGGTAAAAAAGGCAGTTACTCTCGTGACAACCCCTAATCCATTTTCCTTTCCCACAACCTTCTCCACAGCACCTCATAATGTGTTAACTACAGCATCTCATAATGTGTTAACTACAGCACCTCATGTCTTGACTACAGCACCTCATAATGTATACACTACAGCATCTCATAATGTCTTCACTACAGCACCCTCATGTCGTCACTACAGAAACTCGTAATGTTTTCACTACAGCACCTCATGTCTTCACTACAGCACCTCATGTCTTCACTACAGCACCTCATGTCTTCACTACAGCACCTCAAAATGTCTTCACTACAGCACCTCATGTCTTCACTACAGAACCTCATGAGCTAACTACAGCTCCTCATAATGTGTTAACTACAGCACCTCATAATGACATTATTACGGCACCTCATTTCTTCACTACAGCACCTCATGTCTTCACTACAGCACCTCATGTCTTCACTACAGCACCTCATTTCTTCACTGCACCACCTCATGTCTTCACTACCGCACCTCATGTCTTCACTACAGCACCTCATATCTTCACTACAGCACCTCATGTCTTCACTACAGCACCTCATGTCTTCACTCATGTCTTCACTACAGCAACTCATAATGTTTTCACTACAGCACCTCATAATGTCTTCACTACAGCACCTCGTAATGTCTTCACTACAGCACTTCATAATGTCTTCACTACAGCACTTCATAATGTCTTCACTACAGCACTTCATAATGTCTTCACTACAGCACTTCATAATATCTTCACTACAGCACCTCTTAATGTCTTCACTACATCACCTCATAATGTCTTCACTACAACACCTCATGTCTTCACTACAGCACCTCATGTCTTCACTACAGCACCTCATGTCTTCACTACAGCAACCTCATAATGTCTTCACTACAGCAACTCAAAATGTCTTCACTATAGCACCTCATGTCTTCACTGCAGCAACTCATAATGTTTTCACTACAGCACCTCATAATGTCTTCACTACAGCACCTCATAATGTCTTCACTACAGCACTTCATAATGTCTTCACTACAGCACTTCATAATGTCTTCACTACAGCACCTCATAATGTCTTCACTACAGCACCTCATAATGTCTTCACTACAGCACCTCATAATGTCTTCACTACAGCACCTCATGAGCTAACTACAGCTCCTCATAATGTGTTAACTACAGCACCTCATAATGACATTATTACAGCACCTCATTTCTTCACTACAGCACCTCATGCCTTCACTACAGCACCTCATGTCTTCACTACAGCACCTCATGTCTTCAATACAGCACCTCATTTCTTCACTGCACCACCTCATGTCTTCACTACAGCACCTCATATCTTCACTACAGCACCTCATGTCTTCACTACAGTACCTCATGAGCTAACTACAGCTCCTCATAATGTGCTACTACAGCAACTCATAATGACATTATTACGGCACCTCATTTCTTCACTACAGCACCTCATGTCTTCACTACAGCACCTCATGTCTTCACTACAGCACCTCATGTCTTCACTACAGCACCTCATGTCTTCACTACAGCAACTCATAATGTTTTCACTGCAGCACCTCATAATGTCTTCACTGCAGCACCTCATAATGTCTTCACTACAGCACCTCATAATGTCTTCACTACAGCACCTCATAATGTCTTCACTACAGCACTTCATAATGTCTTCACTACAGCACCTCATAATGTCTTCACTACAACACCTCATAATGTCTTCACTACAGCACCTCATGTGTTCACTACAGCACCTCATAATGTCTTCACTACAGCAACTCAAAATGTCTTCACTATAGCACCTCATGTCTTCACTACAGCACCTCATAAAGTCTTCACTATAGCACCTCATAATGTCTTCACTACAGCACCTCATAATGTCTTCACTACAGCACCTCATAATGTCTTCACTACAGCACTTCATAATGTCTTCACTACAGCACCTCATAATGTCTTTACTACAGTCTTCACTACAGCACCTCATGTCTTCACTACAGCACCTCATGTCTTCACTACAGCACCTCATGTCTTCACTACAGCACCTCATAATGTATTCACTACAGCAACTCAAAATGTCTTCACTATAGCACCTCATGTCTTCACTACAGCACCTCATAATGTCTTCACTACAGCACCTCATAATGTCTTCACATACAGCACCTCATGTCTTCACTACAGCACCTCATGTCTTCACTACAGCACCTCATGTCTTCACTACAGCACCTCATGTCTTCACTACAGCACCTCATAATGTCTTCCCTACAACACCTTATTATAACTTCCCTACAACATCTCATAACTTCCCTACAACACCTTATGATTAAGTGTTCTAACCTGATTTTAATAATGCTCTTGTTGTAGCTAGTTTTACTAAATACTAGGAAAACAATTTCAATGTAATCTGTTCAACTGCCAAAATGCAAAAGTTAGTAATACTTTGCTATGCAGAGTTTTTTGTGGTGTTGTGGTCAGTGGTATTGTGGAATGAACAAACAAATGTTCACCTACAATTGCTGAGGGAATAGATCTTGGATCTTCGTGAGAAACGCGCCAATTATAATCCACTGCATCACCATATCCTCCTGTTCAACCGATCCTCGAGTTCATGGATGAAAATCAACATTGGTATGACTGTGTAAGGACCATAATGTATAGACAAGAAGAGATAGTCGCCCTTTAAAAGTTGATTGCGTCAATGGGTGTTACTCCGGAAAAACGACCTTAAGTAAATTGGTTAAGCTGGAGTACAGCATTCCTGATAATTATCTTGGTGTGGTTGTCGTGGGAGACTCTAAGGACACCTATTAAATATAAAGTAGCTGAAGACGATTCGGTAGAAAAAATTTTTTTTATGGAGGCAGGGGACTTAACAGTCATGGTGTTGCGCCTGCATGTTGCCCATCCGGAACAGGTACCTAGATACAAATTCTATGTCTTCTGAGGAGAGGCCAACATGTTACATAGCGCACAGGGTGTACCGTGTATACCGGAAATCATTG
>NW_024741706.1:0-15828 GCF_018991925.1 Homarus americanus | reverse complement strand
TCAGTAAATGGAAAAATTTTACTCGACACCGACATTAGTTCCAGTTAAATAACAGATGCTTAAGTGACGTATCTACACTACACCAGCTGGTAACATTTGATGCCATTACTTGAAGTGAATTGGCCTTATTTTAAATAACCAAGGATGTGTAACCATCACTGGTCAGTGGGATGGCTGGTAAAGGACTACTGGGTCAGTAAGCTCCCAATGGTAAGTGTCACATTTGGGGTACCGGTCTTATGCAGCGAATAGATCTCAAAACCTACTTTTTAAATGAAAATTTTGGGGGTCGTCTTATACACCCCGTCGCTTTGTACACGGAGATATACGGTAGACCCCATGGCATGTGGACATGTCCTGTTGCCTACCAAACACTGCCCTGCTTCCTTACGGATTAACCTTGGTAGGTGTAAGGCTACGGGAGTAAACCCCAAATGAAAAATCTGTGGTGGAGCCCCACATCAGCAGATATGCTTACAGAGCTCCAACAAGACTCCAATGGCGATGCAGGCGGAAGAGGTGACCACCGTGGAAATGCAATGACTACACTGGCTGTCGAAGGCAATGCCTGATGGACAGGCTACTAAGGCGAAACCCAACAAACTGGGCTATCGGCAGTCCATTGCAACTCTCCCTCTTCCCAGTCGTTGCAACACTTGCGCCACTGGATCAGAAAAAGGTAGAGCCAAGATGTGTGGTTGTAGCCTGCGCTCTTGCCTCACCACATAAATCAACTCATGCACAACCATCATCGAGCTCATCATACCTCTCATCATCATGAAAACCCCTATACAGGTGTACCCCCAAAAGTCCTATGGCGACGGACGAGTGGTGATGGGGACGGGCAGAGATGACTGCCAGGAGTCTCCAGTCACAACTCTGCACATGGGTGGCACAGATAAGATGGTCGTTTATGCTATGGGATCTAGGCAGTAGTACAATCCAGTCCTGTCTGTGTGACTGAGCAACCCATACAAGGAGATACTCTGCTCACCTCACATGGGGAGGGGGCGAGTAAAGGTGCCCTAAAAATAGCCTGCCTAAAAACCCAACCTGACTGGGCAACCGCACCCAGTATGGTCATCCTTATGTGGTCGAAAACACATTGAAAATCAGACATCCAAACAAAAACAAACTATGCAATTTCTTATGGTCGCTACATGGAATGTCAGGACCCTCCTGGATACTGGCACAAATGAGTGTCCTGAGGATAGAACTGCCCTTGTGGCAAAAGAGCTGGCTAGGTATAACATCGACATAGCAGCCATTAGTGATTCCCGACTCCCAGATGAGGGTCAACTCACAGAAAAGGGGTCTGGCTATACCTTCTTCTGGAACGGTAAGCCTGCTGTGGAAAGAGAAACCACATTTATAGTGTTGGCTTTGCCATCCGCCAATGCATCCTACACAGGCTAACAGAAATGCCTATTGGGATCAACGAGCGCCTCATGATGCTTCGAGTCCCACTGAATCACTCACGTTATACTTTTTTCATCAGCGCATACGCCCCAACACTGGATGCAGAGGATGACATCAAGGAGGCATTTTATGCTGACCTTGACAGAGTGCTAACCTCTATCCCCAGAGAAGACAAGGATGTGCTCCTTGGTGACTTCACTGCCAGAGTTGGCAGAGATGCTGACATTTGGCAGGGAACCATAGGGAGAAATGGACTAGGCAAATGTAATCTCAGCAGCCTACTCCTCCTCAGCAAGTGCACTGCACACAACCTCACTATCACCAATACCTTGTTTAGGCAGGCCGACAAGTTCAAGGGTTTGTGGCAACACCCGTGACCCAAACACTGGTATCTCATTGACTACATCATTGTCATAGAAATAGATTGCCGAGATATCCTCATCTTCCATGCCATGCATGGCTCAGTCCACTGTGACACTGATCATCCACTCGTTGGAGCCAAGCTCTCACTTCACGTCGCCCCCAAAACGGTGAAGGCAGCAAGCCTTCAGAAGAGGTTTTAATACTAAGCGTCTGGAGGATTCAGCGGTAGTACATGCTTTCAGAGAGCAGCTTGAACATGGGTTTATAAACAACCAAACAGCAAACAACGCAAATCCCAGTGCCGAATGGGATATTCTCAAAACTGTTTTGACAAAAACTTGCAGAGAGACGGTCGGCCAGATCGAAAGAATACACCAGGACTGGTTTGATGAAAATGACCCGGCAATCAATGTACTCTTTGATGATAATAGAGATGCTTTTACTGACTGGCAGAACAACCCTCAGTCTCAGACCGAAGCTGATACCTTCCACAAGAAGAAAGCGGCGGTCCAGTGGTAACTTCGCAATCTAAAGAATGACTGGTTTAAAAATAAAGCATGTGAAGCACAAAAACTTGCAGATCAGCACAAGATGCACGAATTTTTCAATTCCATTAAAATATTTCATGGACCAATCACTCATGGTGCAGAACCCCTCCGCTGATCTGATGGTAACTTCATAATTAAAGACGATGAAGGCCTCCTTCAACGCTGGAAGGAGCACTACCATTCACTGCTCAACCGAAACACCGATGTAGATGTCCTGATTACCCAGCAGGTCCCTCAGCATCCAGAGCTGACCCACCTCAGCTATCCTCCATCCCTGGATGAGGTAGCTACTGCCATCAAACAGAAGAAAAATAACAAAGCCTCAAGTTCCTGATGGAATCCCAGCTGAGGTGTATAAAGCAGGAGGACCTCTGCTTACCAGCCGTCTCCACTCTTTCCTGGAGAATATATGGGAAAAAGAGGAACTCCCTCAATCTCTCTCCATTCTCAATACAGTGCAACCTCGAAAATTTGAATTGCATGGGCCCATGAAGTACTGTACAATATACGAATTTTAGAAAAATTCGAATTTTAGATGTATGGAAATGCCAGAGCAAATTGTTGTATCAAAACATGTTACAAAAAATATTTACATATCTAAAAACTGTCAAGAAGCAATAGGTATAATAAATTAAAAGTATTACTGTATTTATATTCAACAACATTTATTCTAATATATTTAGAACATTATAGCTACAGTGGTCTCCATGTAATCCTGGAGTCTCCAGTACAGTCTCCAAATACTGTACTGTACAACACTCCTTCTCCATCCACCTTCACTGTACTGGATACAATGCTTGACCTAGCATGTCTTGGATCCCGGATGCACTTGTTGTGCTCAGCATTATGATCGCATTTGAAAGCTTGAATTATTATGGCGATATTTTCAAATTATAAACCTAAAATTTGGGCACTTATTTTTAATCAGATGCTATTTGAATTTTAGATGTATCCGAATTTTTTGAGGTTCGAATTTTAGAAGTTTCACTGTATTTATAAGAACAAGGGAGACCAGTCAGACTGTGGCAACTACCGCGGGATCTTGCTGCTCTCCGTTGCTGGCAAGCTTATTGTCCAAGTCCTTGTAAACAGACTTCTTCTTCAGGTGGAAACCTTCCTCCCAGATTCTCAATGTGGCTTTAGACCATCACGTGGCACCACTGACATGATCTTTGCTGCCCGCCAGATACAGGAAAGGTGCAGAGAACAGCGTCGTGACCTGTACTTGGCTTTCATCGACCTAACCAAGGCCTTCGACTCGGTCAACAGGGAAGCCCTCTGGTGGAACCTCAGCCGTTTTGGCTGCCCACCAAAATTCATCGCCATTGTGAGGCAACTCCACGATGGCAAGAACGGCAGTGTCCTGCACAACAGCACCCAGTCTGAGTTCTTACCCATCCAAACAGGGATTAAACAAGGATGTGTATTGGCACCAACTCTCTTTTCCATTTTGTTGGCTGCCTTCCTTACTCGAGCCAGTGCCAATTTAGCCGTCGGGGTGAACATCCAGTACCGGGTAAAGGGGGGGGTCTATTAAATATAAGACGACTCCAGGCAAGAACAAAGGTGTCGGCAGCTTCCATTACTGAACTTCAGTATGCAGACGACCTCACCCTTGTTGCTCACACTGAACACGACCTACAGGAGATCCTGAACACCTATGCAGACACACCTCCACCATCCATCCAGCTTAATGGTACTACCCTCTCTAATGTTACCCACTTTCGGTATCTCGGCTCCCACCTGTCCACCACCGCAGACATCGATGAAGAGATTCAGCATTGGATCAGATGTGCATCTAAAGCCTTTGGCAGACTCCGAAACTGTGTCTTCAGCTGTAGGGAGCTGAAATTTTCTACAAAGTAGTAGTCCTCCCCACTTTGCTATATGGTTACATGCAGAGGCATCTCAAGGCACTTGAAAACTTTCACCAACATAATCTACGTTTCATCCTCTGTGTTCGGTGGGAAGACAAGAGAACAAATGCCAGTATTCTTGCTGACACCAACTGTAGGAGCATTGAGGCTACCATTATCCATGAACAACTACGCTGGACTGGCCATGTTACCCACATGGACGACAGTAGACTGCCAAAGCAGCTACTTTACAGTCACCTAACGAATAGTAAATGTAATGCCGGCAGGCAATTGAAAAGGTATAAGGATAGTCTTACGACAAACCTGAAAAAGTGCCAAATCCACCCCCTCACCTGGGAGCCGTTTACTCCACATCCTAACGCTTGGAGGAGCACCACACGAGAAGGTATCAATACTTTCGAGTTAGCCCAACTGCAAACCAAGGCAGACACGCGCCAACGCCGGAAAGACTTTGCCACCGCCCCTCCCGCACTAGATGCAGCCATCCACATGGGCAATGAATGTGAACGACTCTGTGGGTCCCGGATTAGCCTCTTTAGTCACCTCAGAACTCACCAACCTAGGTGACATCCCTAATAACTCATATCATTGTATCATAGATGAATGATCGTCATACTCAATTCTGAGTGACAACAAAGTGTGTATGTGTTTTATTTTTAATAAAATAATATTTAATGGTTATTGAAAGAGCATAGCAGCCAGAAGGCTGAAAATATACAGTTACATAATTGGAGAATGGGTTTCAATTTACAAATAATACACAAGTAACATTAGTGATACAAATAAGACATATAATAACTAGATGGGGAAAAGCTCAAACTACAGTTCATTTCAACATAGTGACAGAGCAAGGAGTAGTGTTTACTGGGAGTGAATACACTGATTTATTACAAGTTATTGATAATTTTTACAATGGTTGGGACTGGGCTGTTCTTATAGCGATCAGTTCGTGCACGTATGGGCTGGATGCGGTTGTGGTGTCGAACAGCAATTCTCGGACTAGGGATCTCAGGTAGTAGGGAGCCGGTGTCGGATGGTGTAGAAGCTTCTTACCAAATTTGCAGATGAGGTCGTGGTGATGGTCAGTGAGAGTCGAAAGGGTCAGTGTGTTGAGCGCTTCTTGATATGTGGAGTAGGAAGGGGAGAGAATAATCTTGCATGCCCTCTTTTGCACTTTTTCTAGGTGTTTACGTTGTGTGGCATTTAGGGAGGAAGACCAGGTAGGGGAGGCATAGGTGAGCTTGGGAAGTATGAATGTTGAGTAAACACTGAGGAGCTCGGTGCAGGAACTCCGAGGGACTTGAGTCGGCGGAGGAGGTGGAGACGGAAACTGGAGGATTTGATAACTTCACTGACGTGTGGTTTCCAATTTAGTTTGTTGTCTATGGTGACGCCGAGGAGCTTGTGGAATCTACAACCTGGAGTGTGTTCGGACCTAGAGTAATGGAAGGAGGTGGGACAATGTCGGAGGAGAGGTTGATGTGCATAACCATGGTCTTGGTATGGTTGATGGTGACATGGTTGTTGGTGGCCCAGTTTTGGAGACTGTTCAATAAATCCTGAAGGGCGGTATAGTCGGGAGCAGAATTGTTGACGCTGATCCCAATGGTGGAGTCGTCGACATATTTCCAGCGAGCAGGGGTTTCTCTTAGGGCATCATTGATGAGCATAAGGAAGCAGAGTGGTCCCATCTTGGTGCCTTGGGGACGCCACAGGTGAGTGACTGAAAGGTGGAGACAGCCCCTCGGAAGCGTACAGCTTGGCGTCGGTCACTGAGGAAGTCTGTAAGCCATGGTATAAGACTTCTCCGAAGCCCGAGGTCAATTGCTTTGTTGATGATTATATTGTGGTCGACTAGGTCGAACGCTTTAGTGAAATCAATGAAGGCGACAGCTACAGACGTTTTTCGTTTCTCGAGATGGCGGTATATGTAATCGAGAAAGCTGACAAGACAGTGAGTGGTGGAGGAAGTTTTCATGTTGCCAAATTGCTGAGGGTCTATGACTCCTGTGAGGGTGTGTGAGGCTGCAGTGACATTGTATGTCAGTGAGGGTGTGTGAGGCTGCTGTGACAGTGTGAGTCTGTGAGGATGTGTGAGACTGCTGTGACAGTGTATGTCAGAAAGGGTGGGTGATGCTGCTGTGACAGTGTATGTCAGTGAGGGTGTGTGAGGCTACTGTGACAGTGTATGTCAGTAATTTGTGTGTGAGGCTACTGTGATGGTGTATGTCAGTGAGGGTGTGTGAGGCTGGTGTGACAGTGTATGTCTGTGAGGGTGTGTGAGGCTGCTGTGACAGTGTATGTCTATGAGGGTGTGTGAGGCTGGTGTGACAGTGCATGTTTGTGAGGTGGTGTGATGGTTTATGTCTGTGAGGGTGTGTGCTACTGTGATGGTGTATGTCAGTGAGGGGTGTGTGAGGCTAGTGTGACAGTGTATGTCTGTGTGAGGGTGTGTGTGGGCTGGTGTGACAGTGTATGTCTGTGAGGGTGTGTGAGGCTGGTGTGACAGTTTATGTCAGGAGGGGTGTGTGAGGCTGGGTGACAGTGGCTGTGAGGTGTGTGAGGCTGGGTGACAGTGTATGTCTGTGAGGGTGTGTGGACAGTGGCTGGGGTGTGACAGGCTGTGTATGTCAGTGATGGTGTGTGAGGCTACTGTGATGGTGTATGTCATTGAGGGTGTGTGGTGAGGCTTCTGTGAAGGTGTGGTGTCTGTGAGAGTGTGTGAGGCTGGTGTGACAGTGTATGTCAGTGATGGTGTGTGAAGGCTACTGTGATGGTGTATGTCATTGAGGGTGTGTGGGAGAAGCTTCTGCGGTGTATGTCTGTGAGGGGTGTGTGAGGCTGCTGTGACAAGTGTATGTCAGTGAGGGTGTGTGTGAGGCTACTGTGACAGTGTATGTCAGTGATGGTGTGAGGTTACTGTGATGGTGTAAGTCAGTGAGGGTGTGTGAGGCTACTGTGATGGTGTATGTCTGTGAGGTGTGTGAGGCTGGTGTGACAGTGTATGTCTGTGAGGTGGTGTGACAGTTTATGTCAGGGAGGGTGTGAGAGCTGGTGTGACAGTGTATGTCTGTGAGGGTGTGTGAGGCTGGTGTGACAGTGTATGTCAGTGATGGTGTGTGTGAGGCTACTGCGATGGGTGTATGTCAGTGAGGGTGTGTGAGGCTTCTGTGAAGGTGTATGTCTGTGAGGTGTGTGTGAGGCTGGTGCAACAGTGTATGTCTGTGAGGGTGTGTGAGGCTGCTGTGACATTGTACAGTCAGTAGGGTGTGTGAGGCTACAGTGATGGTGTATGTCTGTGAGGGTGTGTGTGTGGCTGGTGTGACATTGTTATGTCAGTGAGGGTGTGTGAGGCTGGTGTGACAGTGTATGTCTGTGAGGTGTGTGAGGCTGCTGTGATGGTGTATGTGTCAGTGAGGGGTGTGTGGCTGGCTGGACAGTGTGAGGTGTATATCTGGAGAGGGTGTGTGAGGCTGCTGTGATGGTGTGTATGTCAGTGAGGGTGTGTGAGGGTGGTGTGAGTGTATGTGAGGGTGTGTGTGAGGCTGGTGTGATGGTGTATGTCAGTGAGGGTGTGTGAGGGTGGTGTGACAGTGAATGTCTGTGAGGGTGTGTATATCTGGCTGTGTGTGACAGTGCTGTATATCTGGGACTACTGTGATGGTGTATGTCTGAGGGTGTGTGAGGGTGGTGTGACAGTGTATATCTGTGAGGGTGTGTGTGTGTGGCTGCTGTGACAGTGTATGTCAGTGAGGGTGTGTGGAGGCTACTGTAATGGTGTATGCCAGTGGGGGTGTGTGAGGGTGGTGTGGTGTATATCTGTGAGGGGTGTGTGAGGCTGCTGTGACAGTGTATGTGTGTGAGGGTGTGTGAGGCTGGTGCAACAGTGTATGTCTGTGTGAGGGTGTGTGAGGCTGCTGTGACATTGTATGTCAGTGAGGTGTGTGAGGCTACAGTGATGGTGTATGTGTCTGTGAGGGTGTGTGGGCTGGTGTGACATTGTATGTCAGTGAGGTGTGTGAGGCTGGTGTGACAGTGTATGTCTGTGAGGTGTGTGAGGCTGCTGTGATGGGTGTATGTCCAGTGAGGGTGTGTGAGGCTGGTGTGACAGTGTATATCTGTGAGGGTGTGTGAGGCTGCTGTGATGGTGTGTGTGTCAGTGAGGGTGTGTGAGGGTGGTGTGACAGTGTATATCTGTGTGAGGGTGTGTGGAGGCTGGTGTGATGGTGTATGTCAGTGAGGGTGTGTGAGGTGGTGTGACAGTGAATGTCTGTGAGGGTGTGTGAGGCTGGTGTGACAGTGTATATCTGTGAGGGTGTGTGAGGCTACTGTGATGGTGTATGTCAGTGAGGGTGTGTGAGGGTGGTGTGACAGTGTATATCTGTGAGGGTGTGTGAGGCTGCTGTGACAGTGTATGTCAGTGAGGGTGTGTGAGGCTACTGTGATGGTGTATGCCAGTGAGGGTGTGTGAGGGTGGTGTGACAGTGTATATCTGTGAGGGTGTGTGAGGCTGCTGTGACAGTGTATGTCTGTGAGGGTGTGTGAGACTGCTGTGATGGTGTATGTCTGTGCGGGTGTGTGAGGCTGCTGTGATGGTGTATGTCTGTGAGGGTGTGTGAGGCTGCTGTGACAGTTTATGTCTGTGAGGGTGTGTGAGGCTACTGTGATGGTGTATGTCAGTGAGGGTCTGTGACGGTGGTGTGACAGTGTATATCTGTGAGGGTGTGTGAGGCTGGTGTGTCAGTGTATGTCTGTGCGGGTGTGTGAGGCTGCTGTGATAGTGTATGACTATGAGGGTGTGTGAGGTTGCTGTGATGGTGTAAGTCTGTGAGGGTGTGTGAGACTGCTGTGATGGTGTATGTCTGTGCGGGTGTGTGAGGCTGCTGTGATGGTGTATGCCAGTGAGGGTGTGTGAGACTGCTGTGACATTGTATGTCAGTGAGGGTGTGTGAGGCTGCTGTGACAGTGTGTGTCTGTGAGGATGTGTGAGGTCACAGACAGTATGTGTGAGAAAGGGCGGGGTGATACTGCCAAGGTGGACAGTGTATGTCAGTGAGGGGTGTGAGGCTGGTGTGAAAGTTTATGTCAGGAGGGCTGTGTGAGGCTGGTGTGACAGTGGCGTCTGTGTGAGGTGTGTGGAGCTACTGTGATGGTGCAGGCCAGTGAGGGTGTGTGAGGCTTCTGTGAAGGTGTGCAAGGTCTGTGAGGGTGTGTGAGGCCAATACTGTGATGGTGTGTATGTCTGTGAGGGTGTGTGAGGCTGGTGTGACAATGTATGTCTGTGGGAGGGTGTGATACTGTGACAGTGTATGTCAGTGATGGTGTGTGAGGCTACTGTGATGGTGTATGGTCTGTGAGGGTGTGTGAGGCTGCTGTGATGGTGTATGTCAGTGAGGGTGTGGAGGCTACTGTGATGGTGTATGTCTGTGAGGGTGTGTGAGGCTGGTGTGACAGTGTATGTCTGTGAGGGTGTGTGTGAGGCTGCTGTGATGGTGTATGTCAGTGAGGGTGTGTGAGGCTGGTGTGACGTGTATGTCTGTGGGAGGGTGTGTGAGACTCTGTGAAGGTGTATGTCTGTGAGGGTGTGGGAGGCTGGAAAGTACAGTGTGTATGTCTGTGAGGGTGTGTGAGGGTACTCAGATGGTGTATGTCAGTGAGGGTGTGTGAGGCTGGTGTGTGACACTTATGTCAGGGAGGGTGTGTGTGGGAGGTTGCTGTGACAGTGTATGTCTGTGAGGGTGTGTGAGGCTGGTGCGACAGTGTATATCTGTGAGGGTGTGTGAGGCTGGTGCGACAGTGTATGTCTGTGAGGGTGTGTGAGGCTACTGTGATGGTGTATGTGAGTGAGGGTGTGGGAGGCTGGTGTGACAGTTTCTATGTCAGGGAGGGTGGGAGGCTGAAAGTGACAGTGTATGTCTGTGAGGGTGAGGCTGGAAGTGACAGTGTATGTCTGTGAGGGTGTGTGGGAGGCTACGGGATGGTGTATGTCAGTGAGGGGGTGGAGGTTGGTGCGACAGTGTATGTCTGTGAGGGTGTAAACAGATGGTGTCTGTGAGGGTGTGTGAGACTTCTGTGAAGGTGTATGTCTGTGGAGGGTGTGTGAGGCTGGAAAGACTGTGTAAGTGTCTGTGAGGGTGTGTGAGGCTGCTGTGACATTGTAATGTCAGTGAGGGTGTGTGGGAGGCTGGTGTGACAGTGTATGTCTGTGAGGTGTGTGGAGGCTAGTGTGTCAGTGTATGTCTGTGGGAGGGGTGTGTGTGTGAGGTTGCTGTGACGTGTATGTTCAGGAGGGTGTGTGAGACTTGGTGTGACAGTGTATGTCTGTGACGGTGTGTGAGGGGCTAGTGTCAGTGTATGTCTGTGGAGGGTGTGTGAGGCCAAGCAGACGGTATGTCTGTGAGGGTGTGTGAGACTGGTGTGACAGTGTATGTGTCAGTGAGGTGGGAGGGTCAGCGACATTGTATGTCAGTGAGGGTGTGTGAGGCTACTGTGATGGTGTGGGCGTCAGTGAGGGTGTGTGGAGGGTGGTGTGACAGTTTATGCCGGGGAGGTGTGTGAGGCTGAGTGACAGTGTATGTCTGTGGGAGGGTGTGTGGAGGCTGGTGTGACAGGTATGTCAGTGAGGGGTGTGTGAGGGTGGTGTGGACAGTTTATGCTCACTGGGGGAGGGTGTGTGGAGGCTGGCCAGACAGTGTATGTCTGTGAGGGTGTGGAGGCCAGCGACAGTGTATGTCTGTGAGGTAGAGGCTGGAAGCACAGTGTATGTCTGTGAGGGTGTGTGTGAGGCTACTGTGATGGTGTATGTGGGAGTGAGGGTGTGTGAGGCTGGTGTGACAGTTTATGTCAGGGAGGTGTGTGAGGCTGGTGCGACAGGTAGTATGCCCTGTGGAGGGTGTGTGTGTGAGGCTGGTGTGAGCTGTGTATGTCTGTGAGGGTGTGAGGCTGGCCAGATGGTGTATGTGGGGTCAGTGAGGGGTGTGTGAGGCTGGTGTGACAGTGTATGTCTGTGAGGGTGTGTGAGGCTACTGTGGATGGTGTGTGGCGTCTGTGAGGGTGTGTGAGACTTCTGTGAAGGTATGTCTGTGAGGGTGGTGAGGCTGGAGGCGCACTGTGTATGTCTGTGAGGTTGTAAAGAGGTTGCCAGACATTGTACGTCAGTGAGGGTGTGTGGGAGGCTACCGTGATGGTGTGGCGCTGCTCAAAGGGAGGGTGTGTGAGGCTGTGTGACAGTGTATGTCTGTGAGGGTGTGTGTGAGGCTGTGTGTCAGTGTGTATGTCTGTGGGAGGGGTGTGTGTGAGGCTGCTGTGGGGACGGTGTATGTCTGGGGAGGGTGTGGGTGAGACTGGTGTGACAGTGTATGTCAGTGAGGGTGTGTGTGTGGGAGGGCTGCTGTGACATTGTATGTCAAGAGGTGTGTGTGAGGCTACTGTGATGGTGTATGGCTGCAAGGGTGTGGGAGGTGGTGTGACAGTTTATGTCAGGGGAGGGTGTGTGGAGGCTGGAGGACAGTGCATAGTCTGTGAGGGTGTGTGTGAGGCCAGGACAGTGTATGTCAGTGAGGGTGTGGGAGGGTGGTGTGGCTATGCTTTGCATGGGAGGGTGTGAGGCTGAGTGACAGTGTATGTCTGTGAGGGTGTGTGAGGCTGGTGTGACAGTGTATGTCAGGTGTGAGGGTGGAGGCTGGTGTGACAGTGTATGTCTGTGGGAGGGTGTGTGAGACTGGTGTGGACAGCCTGCGTCAGTGGGAGGGTGTGGTGAGGCTGGTGTGACAGTGTATGTCAGTGAGGGGTGTGTGAGGCTGGTGTGACAGTGTAGGTCTGTGAGGGTGTGTGAGGCCAGGACAGTGTATGTCAGTGGAGGGTGTGGTGCTGGTGTGACAGTGTATGTCTGTGAGGGTGTGTGGGAGGCTACTGTGTGATGGTGTAAGGTCAGTGAGGGTGTGTGTGGGAGGCTGGTGTGACAGTGTATGTCAGTGAGGGTGTGTGTGGAGGCTACTGCAGACAGTGTAAGTGTCAGTGAGGGTGTGGGGAGGCTGGTGTGACAGCTTTATGTCAGGGAGGTGTGTGAGGCTGGTGACAGGTATGTCTGTGAGGGTGTGTGAGGCTGGTGTGACAGTGTAAGGGGCCAGTGAGGGTGTGGGAGGCTGGTGGACAGTGTGGCGTCTGTGAGGGTGTGTGAGACTGCTGTGAAGGTGTATGTCTGTGAGGGTGTGTGGGAGGCTGGTGTGACAGTGTATGTCAGTGAGGGTGTGTGGAGGCTGGTGATGGTGTATGTCTGTGAGGTTGTGTTGAGGCTGGTGTTAGGGTGTATGTCTGAGGGTGTGTAGGATGGTTTGACTGTGTATGTCTGTGAGGGTGTGTGGGGCTGCTGTGAGGTGTATGTCTGTGAGGGTGTGAGGCTGCTGTGATGGTGTATGTCTGTGAGGGTGTGTGAGGCTGCTGTGATGGTGTATGCTCTGTGGAGGATGTGAGGCTGCTGTTAAGGTATGTCTGTGAGGGTGTGTGAGGCTGCTGTGATGGTGTATGTCTGTGAGGGGTGTGTGTAGGCTGCTGTGATGGTGTATGTCTGTGAGGGTGTGTGACTGCTGATGGTGTATGTCTCTGAGGGTGTGTGTGAGGCTGCTGTGATGGTATGTCTGTGAGGGTGTGTGGGAGGCTGCTGTGATGGTGTATGTCTGTGAGGTTGTGTGGGAGGCTGCTGTTGGGGTGTCTCTGAGGTGTGTGAGGCTGCTGTGATGGTATATGTCTGTGAGGTTGTGTGAGGCTGTGATGGTATATGTCTGTGAGGTTGTGTGGGGCTGCTATTAGGGTATATGTCTCTGAGGGTGTGTGAGGCTGCTGTGATGGTATATGTCTGTGAGGTTGTGAGGCTGCTGTGATGGTATATGTCTGTGAGGTTGTATGGGGCTGCTGTGATGGTATATGTGTCTGAGGGTGTGGTGTGAGGCTGCTGTGATGGTATATGTCTGTGAGGTTGTGTGAGGCTGCTGTGAGGTATATGTCTGTGAGGTGTGTGAGGCTGCTGTGGCAGTATATGTCTGTGAGGGTGTGTGGAGTCTGCTGTGAGGTATGTCTGTGAGGGGTGTGTGGGGGCTGCTGTGAGGGGTATATGTCTGTGGGGTGTGTGGGGAGACTGCTGTGAAGATATATGCCTGTGAGGGTGTGTGAGGCTGCTGTGAGGGTATATGTCTGTGGGGTGTGTGAGGATGATGCATGGGTATATGCCTGTGAGGTGTGTGAGCTTCTGTGAGGTATATGTCATGAGTGTGTGTGGGGCTGCTGTGATGGTATATGCCTGTGAGGGTGTGGGGGCTGCTGTGATGGTATATGTCTGTGTGAGGTTGTGTGGGGGCTGCTGGCGGGGTATGTCTGTGAGGGTGTGTGGGGAGCTGCTGTGATGGTATATGTGTGAGGGTGTGTGGGGCTGCTGTGATGGTATATGTCTGTGTGAGGGTGTGTGAGTCTGCTGTGAGGTATATGTCTGTGAGGGTGTGTGAGGCTGCTGTGATGGTATATGTCTGTGAGGTTGTGTGGTGCTGCTGTGAGGGTATATGTCTGTGTGAGGGGTGTGTGAGGGGCTGCTGTGATGGTATATGTCTATGAGGGGTGTGTGAGTCTGCTGTGATGGTATATGTCTGTGAGGTTGTGTGAGGCTGCTGTGAGGGTATATGTCTGTGAGGGTGTGTGAGGCTGCTGTGGCGGTATATGTCTGTGAGGTGTGTGGTCTGCTGTGAGGGTATGTCTGTGAGGGGTGTGTGAGGGCTGCTGTGAGTGGTATATGTCTGTGAGGTTGTGTGGGGGCTGCTGTGAGGGGTATGTCTGTGAGGGGGTGTTGTGAGGCTGCTGTGGCCGGTATATGTCTGTGTGAGGGGTGTGTGGAGTCTGCTGTGAGGAATTATATGTCTGTGAGGGTGTGTGTGAGGCTGCTGTGAGGGTATATGTCTGTGAGGGTGTGTGGAGTCTGCTGAAGATATATGCCTGTGAGGGTGTGTGAGGCTGCTGTGAGGGTATATGTCTGTGGGGTGTGTGGGGATGATGTGTGGGTATATGCCTGTGAGAGTGTGTAGAGGCTTCTGTGGTATATGTCTGTGGGTGTGTGTGGGCTGCTGTGATGGTATATGCCTGTGAGGGTGTGTGGGGGCTGCTGTGATGGTATTTGTCTGTGAGGTGTGTGGGGGCTGATGTGTGAGGGTATATTTCTGTGAGAGTGTGGGGGCTGCTGTGAGGGTATGTTCTATGAGGTGTGTGAGGCTGCTGTAAGGGGTATATGCCTGTGAGGGTGTGTGTGAGGCTGCTGTGAGGGTATGTCTGTGAGGTGTGTGTGAGGCTGCTGTGATGGTATATGCCTGTGAGGGTGTGGGGGCTGCTGTGAGGGTATATGCCTGTGATTGGAGTGTGGGGCTGCTGTGGCGGTATATGCCTGTGATTTGGAGTGTGAGGCTGCTGTGATGGTATATGCCTGTGAGGGGTGTGTGGGGCTGCTGGAAGTCTCGGTATATGTCTGTGAGGGTGTGTGGGGAGGCTGCTGAGGTATATGCCTGTGATTGGGTGTGAGGCTGCTGGGTGGTATGTGTCTGTGGGGTGTGTGGGGCTGATGTGAGGTATATGTCTGTGGGGTGTGTGAGGCTGTGGGTGGGGGTGTGGGTTGGGGGTTGGGGGTGGGGTGTGGGTTGTGGTGTGTGGGTGGTTGGGTGTTGTGGGGGTGTGGGTGTGATGGTATATATGTCTGTGGGGGGTGTGGCTGATGTGATGTGTTGGGTCTTTGAGTGTGGGTATGCTGTGAGGTGTGTGTATGTGGGGGTGTGTGAGGTGCTGGGGGTGGGTGTGTGGGTGTGGGTGTGGGGGGTTGTGTGTGGTATTTGTTCTGGAGGGGTGTGTGTGTGGTTTTGTGGGTGTGATGGTGTGGGGGTATGTCTGTGAGGGTGTGAGTGCTGTGAGGTGATATGTCTGTGAGGGTGTGTGAGGCTGTGTGATGGTATATCTGTGAGGTGTGTGGTTGCTGTGAGGGTATATGTCTGAGGTGTGTGGGGATGTGATGGTATAATGTCTATGAGGGTGTGTGGGTCTGCTGTGATGGTATGTCTGTGGGTTGTGTGAGGCTGCTGTGAGTGGATATGTCTGTGGAGTGTGTGGGTGCTGTGGGGTTATATGTCTGTGTGGTGAGTCTTGTGATGGTGTTTTCTGAGGTGGGGCTGTGAGGTATATGTCTGTGAGGGTGTGTGGGGCTGTGAGGGTATATGTCTGTGGGGGTGTGTGGGCTGCTGTGAGGTATATGTCTGTGAGGGTGTGTGGGCCTGCTGTGGTGTGTGAGGCTGATGTGAGGGTATATGTTGTGTGGGTGTGTGAGGCTGCTGTGAGGGTATATGTCTGGAGGGTGTGTGGGGCTGCTGTGAGGGTATATGTCTGTGAGGGTGTGTGAGGCTGCTGTGAGGGTATATGTGGAGGGTGTGGGTTGTGAGGTAATGTCTGCTTGAGGGTGTGTGAGGCTGCTGTGGTGGGTATATGTCTGTGAGGGTGTGAGGCTGTTGGTATTTGAGGGTGTGTGGGTATGGTGTCTGTGAGGTGTGTGAGGCTGCTGTGAGGGATATGCCTGTGAGGGGTGTGTGAGGCTGCTGTGAGGT
>NW_024741705.1:0-6099 GCF_018991925.1 Homarus americanus | reverse complement strand
ACACCCCGGGTCATGTGAAGGGGTGCCCGGCCCTCACACCCAGGTTCATGACACTGAAAGGGTACCCGGCCCTCACACCCAGGGTCATGTGAAGGGGTGCCCGGCCCTCACACCCTGGTTCAAAGCACTGTATGGGTGCCCGGCACTCACACCCCGTTTCATGGCACTTAAGGGGTGCCCGGCCCTCACACCCAGGTTCATGACACTGAAAGGGTGCCCGGCCCTCACACCCCGTGTCATGTCACTGAAGGGGTGCCCGGCCCTCACACCCCGGGTCATGGCACTGAAGGGGAGCCCGGCCCTCACATCCCGGGTCATGGCAATGAAGGGGTGCCCGGCCCTCACACCCCGGGTCATGGTGCTGAAGGGATGCCCGGCCCTCACACCCAGGTTCATGACACTGAAAGGGTACCCGGCCATCACACCCCAGGTCATGTGAAGGGGTGCCCGGCCCTCACACCCTAGTTCAAAGCACTGTATGGGTGCCCGGCACTCACACCCCGTTTCATGGCACTTAAGGGGTGCCCGGCCCTCACACCCAGGTTCATGACACTGAAAGGGTGCCCGGCCCTCACACCCCGGGTCATGTCACTGAAGGGGTGCGTGGCCCTCACACCCCGGGTCATGGTGCTGGAGGGGTGCCCAGCCCTCACACACCCAGGTCATGTCACTGAAAGGTGCCAGCCCTCACGGGTCACATGTCACTGAAGGGGTGCCAGCCCTCCCACCCAGGTCATGGCACGACAGGTGCCTGGCCCCTCACACCCCCGGGTCGCGGTGCTGAAGGGGTGCCCGACCCTCACACCTTGGGTTATGTCACTCAAAGGGTGCCCGGCCCTCAGACCCCGGTTCATGGCACTCAAGGGGTGCCCGGCCCTCACACCCCGGTTCAAGGCACTGAAGGGGTGCCCGGCCCTCACACTCCGGGTTATGGTGCTGGAGGGGTGCCCGGCCCTCACACCCAGGGTCATGGCACTGAAAGGGTACCCGGCCCACACACCCGGGATCATGTAAATGAAGGGGTTTCCGGCCCTCACACCCCGGGTCATGGCACTGAAGCGGTGCCCGGCCTTCACACCCTTGGCCATGGCACTGAAGGTGTGCCCGGCCCTCACACCCCTGGTCATAGACCTAAACGGGTGCCAGGCCCTCACACACCTCAGGTTGCCGCACTGGCTTGGTTCCCGGCCCTCACACCACGGGTCATGGAGCTGAAAGGGTGCCCGGCCCTCACACCGCAGGTCATGACACTGGCCAGTGCCCGGCCCTCCACCCTGGTTATAAACCTAATGGGATGCCTGGCCCTCACACCCCGGGTCATGGCACTGAAATGGTACCCGGCCCACACACCCCGGGTCATGTAATTGAAGGGGTGCCCGGCCCTTATACCCCGGGTCATGGTGCTGGAGGGGTGCCCGGCCCTCACACCGCGATTCATGGCACTGAAATCGAGCCCGGCCCTCACACCCCGGGTCATGGTGCTGAAGGGGTGCCCGTCCCTCACACCCCGGGTTATGGCACTGAAGGAGTCACAGGCCCTCACACCCCGGGTCATGGCACTGAAAGGGTGCCCAGCCCACACACTCCGGGTCCTGTCATTGAAGGGGTGCCCGGCCCTCAAACCCCGGGTCATGTCATTGAAGGGGTGCCCGGCCCTCACACCCCAGGTCATGGGGTTGAAGCGGTGCCCGGCCCTCACACCTCCGGTCCTTAACTGAAAATCGAGCCCCTGCCCTCACACCCCAGGTCATGGTGCTGAAGGGGTGCCCGGCCCCTCCACACCCCGGTTCATGTCATTGAAGGGGTGCCCGGCCCCTCACACCCCAGGTCATGGGGTTGACAGTTCAACGCTCACACAGGTCATGGAGCTGAAGGGGTGCCCGGCCACCACTCCCCCCATTCATGGCACTGATTGGGTGCCCGGCCCGCACACCCCGGGTCATGTTGCTGAAAAGGTGCCCGGCCCTCATACCCCGTGTCATGTGAAGGGATGCCCGGCCCTCACACCCCGGTTCATAGCTCTGTAGGGGTGCCCGGCCCTCACACCCCGTTTCATGGCACTGAAGGAGTGCCCGGCCCTCTCACCCCGGCTCATGGCACTGAAGGGGTGCCCGACCCTGAGGCCCCTTTTCATGTCACTGAAGGGGTGCCCGGCCCTCACACCCCGGGTCATGGCACTGAAGCGGTGCCCAGCCGTCACACCCCTGGCCATGGCACTGAAAGGGGGCCCGGCCAACACACCCCGGGTCATGTCATTGAAGGGGTGCCCGGCCCTCATACCCCGATTCTTGGCACTGAAATCGAGCCCGGACCTCACACCCCTGGTCATGGTGCTGAAGGGTTGCCCAGCCCTCACACCCCGGGTCATAACAGAAGGAATACAGGCCAGCCTCTGCAGGTCATGGCACTGAAAGGTGCCAGGTCCTGGCAGCCCCTTTTCATGTCACTGAAGGGGTGCGGCCCTCACCACGGATCATGACGGTGCCCGGCCCTCACACCCCTGGCCATGGCACTGAAAGGGGGCCCGGCCCACACACCCTGGGTCATGGTGCAGGAGGGGTGCCCGGACCTCACACCCCGATTCTTGGCACTGAAATCGAGCCCGGACGTCACACCCCGGGTCATGGTGCTGAAGGGTTGCCCTGCCCTCACACCCCGGGTCATGGCACTCAAGGAGTGACCGGCCCTCACACCCCGGGTCATGGCACTGAAAGGGTGCCCGGCCCTCACACTCCAGGTTCATGTCATTGAAGGGGTTCCCGGTCCTCACACCCCCGGGTCATGTCACTGAAAGGGTGCCCGGCCCTCACACCCCGGGTCATAGCACTGAAGGGGTGCCAGGCCTTCATACCCCGGGTCATGGTGCTGGAGGGGTGCCCGGCCCTCACACCCCGATTCAAGGCACTGAATTCATACCCGGCCCTCACACCCCGGGTCATGGTGCTGAAGGGGTGCCCAGCCCTCACATCCCGGGGTATATGAAGGGGTGCCCGGCCCTAACACCCCGGTTCACAGCACTGCAGGGGTGCCCGGCCCTCACACCCCGGCTCATGGCACTGAAGGGGTGCCCGGCTCTGACGCCCCGGGTCATGTCACTGAAGGGGTTCCCGGCCCTCACACCCCGGGTCATGGCACTGAAGCGGTGCCCGGCCGTCACACCCCTGGCCATGGCACTGAAGGTGTGCCCGGCCCTCACAACCCTGGTCATAGACCTAAACGGGTGCCCGGCCCTCAAACCCCTGGTCATAGACCTAAACGGGTGCCCAGCCCTCACACCCCGGTGTCATGGGGCTGAAGGGGTGCCCGGCCCTCACATCACGGGTCATAGCACTGAATGAGTAACCGGCCCTCACACCCCGGGTTATGGCACTGAAAGGGTTCCCGGCCCATCCAGTACGGGTCATGCCATTGAAGGGGTGCCCGGCCCTCACACCCCGGGTCATGGCACTGAAAGGGTGCCCGGCCCTCACACCCCTGTCCAAGGTGCTGAAAGGGTGCCTGGCCCTCAAACCCCGTGTCATGGTGCTGAAGGGGTGCCGGGCTTTCACACCCCGATTCATGGCACTGAAAGGGTGCCCGGCCGTCAAACCCCAGGTCATGGTGCTGGAGGGGTGCCCGGCCCTCACACCCCGGGTCATGGGACTGAAAGGGTCCCCGGCCCTCACAACCCGGTTCATAGCTCTGTAGGGGTGCCCGGCCCTCACACCTCAGGTCCTTAGCTGAAGGGTGCCCAGCCCTCTAAACCCGGGTCATGGCACTGAAGGGTGCCCGGCCTGACGCCCCTTTCATGTCACTAAGGGTGCCAGCCCTCACACCCCAGGTCATGGCACTGAAGCGGTGCCCGGCCGTCACACCCCTGCCATGGCACTGAAAGGGGCCCGCCCACACAACCTGGGTCATGGTGCTGGGGGTGACCTCACACCCGATTCTGCACTGAAATCGAGCCCGACCTCACACCCCGGGTCATGCTGGTGCTGAAGGTTTGCCCGGCCCTCACACCTTCGGGTCATGGCACTCAAGGAGTGACCGGCCCCTCACACCCCGGGTCAAGGCACTGAAAGGGTGCCCGGCCCACACACTCCAGGATCATATCATTGAAGGGGTACCCGGCCCACACACCCCGAGTCATGTAATTGAAGGGGTGCCCGGCCCTTATACCCCGGGTCATGGTGCTGGAGGGGTGCCCGGCCCTCACACCGCGATTCATGGCGCTGAAATCGAGCACGGTCCTCACACCCCGGGTCATGGTGCTGAAGGGGTGCCCGTCCCTCACACCCCGGGTTATGGCACTGAAGGAGTCACCGGCCCTCACAACCCGGGTCATGGCACTGAAAGGGTGTCCAGCCCACACACTCCGGGTCATGTCATTGAAGGGGTGCCCGGCCCTCACACCCCGGGTCATGTCACTGAAAGGGTGCCCGGCCCTCACATCTCGGGTCATAGCACTGAAGGGGTGCCCGGCCCTCATACCCATGGTCATGGTGCTGGAGGGGTGCCCGGCCCTCACACCCCGATTCATGGAACTGAAATCGAGACCGGCCCTCACACCCCGGGTCATGGTGCTGAAGGGGTGCCCGGCTCTCACACCCCGGTTCATGTCATTGAAGGGGTGCCCGGCCCTCACACCCCAGGTCATGGGGTTGAAGCGGTTCCCGGCGCTCACACCACGGGTCATGGAGCTGAAGGGGTGCCCGGCCACCACTCCCCGATTCATGGCAGTGATTGGGTGCCCGGCCTGCACACCCCGGGTCATGGTACTGAAAAGGTGCCCGGCCCTCACACCCCTTTTAATGGCACTGAAGGAGTGCCCGGCCCTCACACCCCGGCTCATGGCACTGAAGGGGTGCCCGGCCCTGACGCCCCTTTTCATGTCACTGAAGGGGTGCCCGGCCCTCACACCCCGGGTCATGGCACTGAAGCGGTGCCCGGCCGACACACCCCTGGCCATGGCACTGAAAGGGGGCCCGGCCCACACACCCCGGGTCATGTCATTGAAGGGGTGCCCGGCCCTCATACCCCGATTCTTGGCACTGAAATCGAGCCCGGACCTCACACCCCGGGTCATGGTGCTGAAGGGTTGCCCGGCCCTCACACCACGGGTCATGGCACTGAAGGAGTGACCGGCCCTCACACCCTGGGTCATGGCACTGAAAGGGTGCCCGGCACTGACGCCCCTTTTCATGTCACTGAAGGGGTGCCCGGCCCTCACACCCCGGGTCATGGCACTGAAGCGGTGCCCGGCGGTCACACCCCTGGCCATGGCACTGAAAGGGGGCCCGGCCCACACACCCTGGGTCATGGTGCTGGAGGGGTGCCCGGCTCTTACACACCGGGTCATGTGAAAGGGTGCCGGCCCTCACACCCCGGTTCATAACACTGTAGGGGTGCCCTGCCCCCACACCCCGTTTCATATCACTGAAGGGGTGCCCGGCCCTAAAACCCCGGTTCATGTCACTTATAGGGTGCCCGGCCCTCACACTCCGGGTCATGGTGCTGGAGGGGTGCCCAGCCCTGACACCCCGGGTCATGTGAAGGGGTGCCCGACCCTCACACCCTGGTTCAAAGAACTGTATGGGTGCCCGGCACTCACACCCCGTTTCATGGCACTTAAGGGGTGCACGGCCATCACATCCAGGTTCATGACTCTGAAAGGGTGCCCGGCCCTCACACCCCGGGTCATGTCACTGAAGGGGTACCCGGCCCTCACACCCCGGGTCACGGCTCTGAAGGGGTGCCCGGCCCCCACACCCCGGGTCATGGTGCTGAAGGGGTGCCCGGCCCTCACACCCCGGGTCATGTCACTAAAGGGGTGCCCGGCCCTCACACCCCGGGTCATGTCACTGAAGGGCTGTCCGGCCCTCACACCCCGGGTTATGGCACTGATGAGGTGCCCGGCCCTCACACCCCTGGCCATGGCACTGAAGGTTTCCCCGGCCCTCAAACCCGTGGTCATGTACCTAAAGTGGTGCCCGGCTCTCACTCCCCGATTTATGGCACTGGAAGGGTGCCCGGCCCTCACACCCAGGGCCATGGTGCTGGAGGGGTGTCAGGCCCGGACACACCCGGGTCATTACACTGAAGGGGTGCCCGGCCCTCACA
>NW_024741704.1:0-39884 GCF_018991925.1 Homarus americanus | reverse complement strand
ATCAGTATTGCTTCGTTCAGTTACGTATTGCTGCTTTACAAGGCTCAGCGGGTCTGATGGAGTTTTGACTTATCCGTCGTATCTTCACCATGAATTCCTTTTATTATTATGTGTTTAGCGAGTTTATGAGTAGTTATGTTACTGTCTCCTGTAGGGTGTGTGTGTGTGTGTGTGTGTGTGTGTGTGTGTGTGTGTGTGTGTGTGTGTGTGTGTGTGTGTGTGTGTGTGTGTGTGTGTGTGTGTGTGTGTGTGTGTGTGTGTGTGTGTGTGTGTGTGTGTGTGTGTGTGTGTCCCTCTTCCTGTACTGTATATCTATTTACTCTCTCTCTCTCTCTCTCTCTCTCTCTCTCTCTCTCCTCCTCTCTCTCTCTCTCTCTCTCTCTCTCTCTCTCTCTCTCTCTCTCTCTCTCAGAGCCGGTGATTGAGGTGTGTGGGGTCAGAAACACCAACACAAGGAACCTTTCAAAGCAATCTGCAACAACGATATTGACCATGACCTCCTCGTGGGGAGACAGCCTTATGGGGCGACGCTGCCTGCCTCCTCGTTACGTGGAGGCGACACACACACACACACACACACACACACACCTACGTCGATAAACCTCAGAATTTACGGTTCTTAGGTCAAATTTGGTGTTTGGGCTAGTGATTTGACCTCAGTGATGCCCAAAGCTGATGAACCTTCTTTAAAGGTGGTATAGGGTTTATCTGGGTAATTAGTCATCGCTCAGGGTATTACAACTACGGTTCAGAAATCATCAACACAGACTTACATCAAACTTACTTTAATTACTGTATATTTATTCTTAATGTGACGTATAAAAATGAAACAATAAATACATTTAGTAAAATAATAAATACAAATCTATTACAATTTAAAACCCCAAACAAAAACAGGACCAAATAATACCACAGTTTAATGCTCTCTGAGTAACAATTTTGGAGCACATGAGCTCCCCGGAGGTGTCGGCTATCGTCTGTTGATACTTCCTGAAAAATATGAAATATAGCATTAGGGAACTGGGAAGAAATGACTATTTGGGTCAGAAAATGGGTTGTCATTTTTCAATTATTCTATGATATATAGGGTTTTTATTTATTTATTTTTTTATTTTTTATTACTACTACATTATTAAATATACATATAAATGGTCTGTGGAAGTTAAAGTATTCAACTATATAAATTACGTAAAACATTTATACATGTAAAGTTTATATACTGTACAGAAAATGAATTAGATATACCGTATACATATGCAGTTGCGGCCCAAAACCCCTGAACATAGCATCTATTTCTAGGTTGTATAATGATAGGTATAGATCTACTCAAGCTGTTTTTCATCACATATGTCAGAACCATACACGCTAAACACTCCTTAATACAAAGACAAATCTGAAAATGCATTAAATTCCAGTCCGCATCACCTGTAGTCCTGCCAAGTGTTCGAAATTCTATCACAACTGTACATTAAAAATAAATCAGGCAGACAAGCAGGAAAGATTAGATTCCTAACGATAATCAGTAATGTAAACCAGAACACTCGTCTACAGAGGACAAAAATCCCCATTAGTACACAAGGATAAAAAGATCAGGAGGTGGAGCAGTAAATCTTGAGGAGGAATGTTTGCCCTCATCCATCAGGGACCACAATGATAAACTACCATCGTCAGCAGAGGTGTACTTTATAAGTGTGTTTTTTGTCCAGAGCGTTTAAGGTTTATATGGGGGACCGTAGGAGAATTACAGACGCATTTATCCGTCAGGCAGGATTATACCACGCTCCTGCTACACAAACTCACACCCATAAAAGGTGATGAAATCATCTGCACATCAGTTATGGTAATGCGCCAGTTGCTGTGGGCGCTTACGATAGCCAGGGCCACAAACACATAAGGCATGATGATGTTTGGTTATGATGTGTGTTACTCTCTTTGTAATGGAAATTGTTATAAAATTTCGTCTGGGTATAATAATAATACATCAGTGTCTCTCTAAGTCAGGTAAACGAATGACCTGTATCCCCTGTGGCAAATGATATGACGTTGTTATGTTAATACCCCCACACACACTGTCGTATACTTATTCATACATAGAGAGACCTGGCCGACACACCACATCACCAACCTCTCTGAAATTATCGAGTATATCGCCACGCGTCCACCACATATGGCACGCAGAGCATCTTTTCTCGTCACTAGGAACAATTGATTTTCCATCCCTTCAGTCAACCCAAGACTGTGTTGACATTTTTGCTCTCGCCGTGAAAAAAGGTCAATATCTCTCACCCCCCACCCCACTCCCTCGAGGGTAGAGTGACGCTTCCATAAACGGTCATGGAATAATTAGAATAAGTATACAGGCCGGACGCCAAGATAAACATCGCTGCGTCAAGATCTAAACGATAGCCAAAAAGCTGGGGGTCGAGCGTCGTGATGAGGTGGGGTGACGGTGGACGGCTGACGGGAACAAAACATTATCACAAACTCTCTGATATCACGGCGTTGTGCAGTCAGCTGGGCACCATCTGGGCCTAAACCCAGCTCACTCTGAGTCACTGTGAGAATGGGCGTAATCCGGCCACCTGGTTCTGGCAGCGGGGTGTGGGGAATATAACCACGACTTAACCCTCATGTTCTTATGGAACGTATTAGTCAGTATACCTTAAGGAAAAGCGGCGCCAGCACGAACCATCACCAGCGTCTGGCGTTTTTCACATTTAAGAAGCTGTCAGTTGGACTTTCGCCAGCCTTCTCTGCCTGCAGTGGCGCTTTTTACCGATGGAATAATATTTGTTACGCCGGGAAGACGACGCTTACTCGCTGTGAGCATTACAGACAAATACACTCAACATCTCTGAGTCTTAACGCACGATACATTGTCAGTCTCAACGCTTTGTTTGTGAATACCCATTGTAAATTGGCTTTAAGAACACTGCTAACATAGTTTACACACAAATAACAATTATAATGAGACTTTCTTAAACTGTTATAATCACTTAAGAGACAAAGGTAATGTATAAGTGAATCTTTAAACAAATCTGTATGTTGTAATTTATGTTGTTGCCTACTGAGCATCGGGATCAGGAACCTGTACATAATGTGGTATTATATACTGGACAATTTGGGACAGTTTTGCCTAATTATACATTAACTAACCGTAATAAACCGGGTTTACTGAAGAATTCATGCGGATTCACACACACACACACTCTCACACACATACATGACACAAACACCAGTAAAAAAAAAACACACACACACACACACACACACACACAACACACACACACACACACACACACACACACACACACACACACACACACACACACACACACACACACACACACACACACACACACACACACACACACACACACACACACACACACACACACACACACACACACACACACACACACACACACACACACACACACACACCGCGTGTCATAAGAATGTAATACGTTTTAACACAGGTTTCCTGGCATGTCACCTACTTAATGACACAATTAGCACTCACTGTACACTACAGTAGTGTCTTACCACACGTGTTTATATTATTGAAGTACTGGGCAGCGTCTTGTTGTATTTGGTGAATTATAATCCTAACCTGTTACACTGTCTTGTACGAACACAGTGATCTGAGATCGTATTTTAAGCTGAACTTTTAATAATAAACCTTAATGACTAACGTGATTATTGTTGTAATTAGTATTACCATTTATATATCCATATATTCTCGTGCACGTAATTACTTTTACATACAAACCAAGTCAAAAAAATTATATATACATATATATATATACATATATATATATATATATATATATATATATATATATATATATATATATATATATATATATATATATATATATATATATATATATATTATCCCGAAATCAGTCAAGACAGTGATGTCCTCCTCAATTTACACAAACCACATTTCTAAGTCGTTAGAGCCACTTGGGCCCAACAGACAGCCATCACCGTAAACCACAACAAAACAACAGAAATCGCCCCGCTGTCCCATCACACCAAGAATCTTAAGGAAATTCTCTTCCTTCTCTCACAGAAGCTTCCCTTCCAGCAAGTGGTGTGTGTATATATATATATATATATATATATATATATATATATATATATATATATATATATATATATATATATATATATATATATATATATATATATATATATATTCACCTCCAAAAGTGTTAGTAGTTTAAAGTTACATCATAAAAAGTACAACAGTAGTGCATTAAAATAGAAGACCATAGTTTGTTCGTAACATGCAGGGGCTCTCCTCAACACACAGTTATTCTGTTAATCTCGCCTTCCATCAGTACTAACATCTTAGTAAGTGTTTTTCAAAACATTATAAATTTTGTTATTGTAGCTAATTATCAAGTGTACACATCCTTAACAGGGTACACTGTCAAGATAGTGCCACACCTCGAGGAGAGAGCACAGACAGTCACCCTCTCTCCTCACAGATAAATATCTATACGGTATATTATCTAACCCAACCTTACCCATTGCTATTAATTTATCTACACGTGTTTCTGGCCAATGTCAATAGTTTTATTTAATTACTGACTGTATATCACCTCCCAGCAGTCGAGACGTCGAGATGCACCGCGTCACACACGGACCAGTACTGGAGCTGGTGGCTCACTACTGTTTGTTTATATTCTTTTTTAAACACGGTGTGACGTCATTTTGTAACCTAGCTGGCCGGGTGGTGAGGCTCTTAATGTACTGCCCTTGTTGGATAAGGAATAACCGTTGCGTGACGTCACTAACCATAGTGTGAGGCGTGGTGGTGTTGCTGTCTTTACACACCGTGTGGCGTCGCTTTGGGTACATGGGTCGCCTTATAAGCATGTTGTGACCTCAGATATATATTAAGAACGGCGGCGGGTCACTACGTAACACAAGGCACTGGTGGCCGTCCACACCTCCATGTTTATTTACAAAGTTACGGCTCGGTCTCACTTTAACATAAATAATGATAGGATTATTTTCTTCCCTTTATGTATTTGTGTTTTGAAGATATTGTACCATTATTAGTGTTTGTTGCTGTGATATACCTGCTGGCGATACTCGTGCCGCCGCCACCTCGTCGTAAAGAAGTGCAGCTCAGGGGACCAGCCGGGTTACGTGTCTCTCCTGTTCTGGCCTTGCCGGCCACCCCTGGGCCCTCACCCTCCGCGCCTCGTGTGACCCGATAAGTGCCTTGACCACCTGAGCTTCACGCAACACTGGAGACTCACGGGATCACAGCCGGAAATCATCGCCAACACGGGCAATCATTATCGCCTGAAGATTGGGCACTAACTCCTTTCGCGAGGACTTACACCCCTTACCTAACACCTGTAACAACCTAACCTACCAGTGGTAATCTAAACCCCAAATAGCGTTCAGGTGGGTAATGTCAGGTAAAATAAACTGGGGTGCCTGGTTATTCAGGTAAACCCTAACGCCTGTCGTCACCACCACCACCAGATAAACTCTCCCTTCCTTCAGCCTACATTGACGGTCCATTATACATTTACCGACTGGAGAACAACACACTACTGCAGGAGGACTTGCTCTTGAAGAGGTTCTCACCTGGGAGGACTCAGCACAGCCTCGCCAGCGTTAGACGCTACTCAGGTAAGGATGGGTTAATTGGTTCCAGTCGTCAGGTATTGGGTGGTATGTTGGTAAGTAATTGATAATGGCTTGGTGTGTGGTAGATGTGGGTAGCCTTAGGTAGGTATGTGGCAGTATGGGGGTGGCTTTCGGTAAGTATATGGCAGTATGGGGTGCTTCGGTAAGTATGGCAGTTATGGTAGCCTTCAGTGATGAGGTATGTTTAATGATGTGGTAGCCTTCGGTAAGTATGTGGCAGTAGACCCTCATTCATCACCTTCAAGTATACTACCTTTGTGAGTAATTAGGAATGACCAACAATAACACGTCACCCCCCTCCCCACACAATGTCTATTAAAACTAGACGTATATATAAACTATTAACCCACCAATATCGATTTATCATTCCCATATAACATCAATTCATTACCTTATTATATTTCCTTGATATATTGCTATAAATATTAAATTCGCAAAATATTACTACATTTCCCCAAGTAAAATGGAGATAGTTCCCCCCCGAAGTGTTACAGTGAGGTGGGTTATGTTGGGAGTTTCGACCTTATAGTTCTTAGGGTAAAAAAAATGTAGGTCAAATCCCAGCATAGTTGTATTGGTTCAGGTTCTCTTATCATCATCTTCTTCCTCTTACTGCTTCCCCTTCCCCTTCCTCCTCCTCCTCCTTCTATCGTCCTTCTTCCGTCTCTCCATCTCCCTCCTGTGCTTTTCTATCCTCCCTCCTCTTCAAATCCTCATTCCTTCCTCTTCCCCTCTTCTTCCTCTACTCACATCTTCCTTCCTTCCTCCTCATCTCTCTCTCTCCTACTAATCTTTCGTTCTTCTTGTGCTCCTCCACCTCCTCCCCCACATCCCCTGGTCCAGTGTGGTGGTCTTGCCAAGCAGAACAGGAAACATTAATTCGGTATTTTGGTGTGTGTGTGTGTGTGTGTGTGTGTGTGTGTGTGTGTGTGTGTGTGTGTGTGTGGGGTGTTTCCTAAGTGCTTCTTGTAACTGAGGTATGTCGTTTCTCAACATCTCCCCCTCCCCCCACACACACACACACAGTAAAACAGCCTCGACTCACCTCAAGATTAGCACCCCAGCTGTTCACCTTAACCTAACCTAACCCACCTCAGGCAGCGTCAGGTGTTTTAATCATCAGGTGAAATAATAAGGGTAGAGGAGGGGAGGGTAATCTTTAGGTGATCCGTAAACGCACTCGGTTTCTTGGCTACATCAGTCGGCCCGAAACTCATTCTTTTCTGGTCTGACTGGTATTGTGAATTATCACACCAAAGGTTTTTTTCGTAAACCTAACCTATCAGAAGCTAGCCTAATCTAACCTAGCAAGCTAAACATCAGCCTTACTCAAGCCTAATCTACCTAGCAACCTAATCTAACCCAGTAGCCTAATCTAACCTAACCCAACCTAATCTAACCTAACCTAACCAAGCCTAATCTAGCCCAACAAACGCCTAATCTAACCCAACCTAATCTAACCTAATCCAACCTTACTAACCCCAAACTGCTTAACTTAACCCAACAACCAATGACACTTTCGTTTTGTTTTATCCCCAGTCATCAGTTAGCCGGGTTGTATAACATATCTTCCCTCCATCCGTCCGTCTGTCTGTCTGTCTGTGTCCATTCTGTTAGTGTAATAAAAATATGATTTTCCTATAGAGGCACCCTGGGCTGCCACCAGACACTGACCTCTGACACCAACAGCTAAACTTTGTCTCTCTTACTGTTTTGCCCACAACCAAGCCGTCTCCCTCACTTCACACAACCACCACTTTGTTGTCTCAATTGTATAAAAGGATTAAGTCTATATATCTGGTGACTATATTAATCTATATAACTTTACCATAACAAATATCTAACTGTTACATCTCCTAATATTTTGAATTATCATCCTCTACCGACATTTTCTTAATATAGCTATACATTTGAAACCTCCATATAACAGACTATACTATCCATATAACGGACTATACTCACTCTCCCTCCATAACCGGACTATACTATCCATCCCATAACAGACTATACTCTCCATATAAACTATACTTCTCAATATAACAGACTATACTCTCCATATAACGGACTAACACCTCTCCATAAACAGACTATACTCTCCATATAACGGACTATACTCTCCATATAACGGACTATACTCTCCCATACTATGGACTATACTCTCCCATATAACGAGACTATACTCTTTCCATATAACAGACTATACTCTCCATTATATCAGACTACCGCCTAACCTATAGCATATCATACTCTCCATATAACAGACTATACTCTCCCATATAACAGACTATACTCTCCATATAACAGACTATACTCTCCACTATAACAGCCACTCTCCCATAACGGACTATACTCTCCATGCAACAGACTATACTCTCCATATAACAGACTATACTCTCCATATAACAGACTATACTCTCATAACAGACCTACTCCCATATAACAGACTGCTCTCCATATAACGACTATACTTTCTCATATAACGGACTATACTCTCCCATAACAGACTATACTCTCCGCCATAACGGACTATACTCTCCACTTATAACAGACTATACTCTCCATATAACAGACTATACTTCTCCATATAACGGACTTACTCTCCCGCCTGCTGGACTATACTCTCCCCTGTTAAGACTATACTCTCCATGTCAACAGACTATACTCTCCACCGCGCTTTTCATCTCCATATAACGGACTATACTCTCCGCATAACGGACTATACTCTCCATATAACGGACTATACTCCATATAACAGACTATACTCTCCATTTATCCGTTAAATGGAAGTACATTAACAACCTTCGATATAACGGACTTTCATCTCCATATAGTCCGTTAAATATGTTACCATATTTTTCTCACAGTGAATATATTTACCTTTCCCATATAGTAATCTTATTCTCTTGCTCAATATTTGTTTCTATATATTGATTCATAAAGTATACCATGTCATAATATTAAACAAAACACACACACACACATGAAATTGCACCCCCAGTTTTTTTCACCTTAAGAATACCTATTACCGAACCTTAACCTAACTTGCCTAAATTACCAATCAATTACCACAACACTTTCATTTAACATATTTTCTTAGTTATAATCAAACATTTTAGTCATATCACCCCACTAATTACTTTTTGATAAATTTTTCCTTCTTTTACGTTTATTTACCTTCTTTTACGTTTATTTACATTCGTTTACGTTTATTTTCTTTCTTTTACGTTTATTTACCTTCTTTCACGTTTATTTACCTTCTTTTACGTTTATTTACCTTCTTTTACGTTTATTTGCCTTCTTTTAGTTTATTACCTTCTTTTACGTTTATTTACTCTTACATTTATTACCTTCCTTTACGTTTATTTACCTTCTTTTACGTTTATTTACCTTTTTTACGTTTATTTACCTTCTTTACGTTTATTTACCTTCTTTTACGTTTTGTTTCCTTCTTTTACGTATATTTGCCTTCTTTTCATTTTTGCCTTCTTTACGTTTATTTACCTTCTTTTACGTTTATTTACCTTCTTACGTTTATTTACCTTCTTTTACGTTTATTTACCTTCTTTTTCGTTTATTTACCTTCTTTTACGTTTATTTACCTTCTTTTACGTTTATTTGCCTTCTATTACGTATATTTGCCTTCTTTTACGTTTATTTGCCTTCTTTTACGTTTATTTACTTCTTTTACGTTTATTTGCCTTCTTACGTTTATTTACCTTCTTTCGTTTATTTACCTTGTTTTACGTTTATTTACCTTCTTTTACGTTTATTTGCCTTCTTTACGTTTATTGCCTTCTTTTACGTTTATTTACCTTTTTTACGTTTATTTACCTTCTTTTACGTTTATTTACCTTCTTTTACGTTTATTTACCTTCTTTTACTTTTATTTACCTTCTTTTACGTTTATTAACCTTTTTTACGTTTATTTTATTTTAATTTATTTACATCCTTTTACGTTTATTTACCTTCTTTTACGTTTTTACCTTCTTTTACGTTTATTACCTTCTTTTACGTTTTTCCTTCTTTACTTTTATTTACCTTCTTTACGTTTATTTGCCTTCTTTTACGTTTATTTGCCTTCTTTTACGTTTATTTACCTTCTTTACGTTTATTTACCTTCTTTTACGTTTATTTACCTTCTTTTTACTTTTACCTTCTTTACGTCTATTTGCCTTCTTTTACGTTTATTTACCTTCTTTTACGTTTATTTACCTTCCTTTACGTTTATTTACCTTCTTTTACGTTTATTTACCTTCTTTTACGTTTATTTACCTTCTTTTACGTTTATTTACCTTCTTTTACGTTTATTTACCTTCTTTTACGTTTATTTACCTTCTTTTACGTTTATTTACCTTCTTTTACTTTTATTTACCTTCTTTTACTTTTATTTACCTTCTTTTACGTTTATTTGCCTTCTTTTACGTTTATTTACCTTCTTTTACGTTTATTTACCTTCTTTTACGTTTATTTACCTTCTTTTACGTTTATTTACCTTCTTTTACGTTTATTTACCTTTTACGTTTATTTGCCTTCTTTTTACTTTTTTTTTGCTTCTTTTACGTTTATTTGCCTTCTTTTCGTTTATTTCTTATTTACGTTTATTTACCTTCTTTTACGTTTATTTACCTTCTTTTACGTTTATTTACCTTCTTTTACGTTTATTTACCTTCTTTTACTTTTATTTACCTTCTTTTACGTTTATTTACCTTCTTTACGTTTATTTACCTTCTTTTCGTTTATTTACCTTCTTTACGTTTATTTGCCTTCTTTTACGTTTATTTGCCTTCTTTTACGTTTATTTACCTTCTTTTACGTTTATTTACCTTCTTTTACGTCTATTTACCTTCTTTTACGTCTATTTACCTTCTTTTACGTTTATTTCCCTTCTTTTACGTTTATTTACCTTTTTTACGTTTTTTTCACACCATTACAATTATCTCCACAAAAGGCAGTCAAAATTATTAACAACTTTCGTCACGGTTGGGCGGTCACACCGGTTCTCAACCGCCCACCACCCGCCCACCACCCACTCATTCATCTACTCGCCCCTTCAACACCACGACTCTTGCCACCCTCCCATTAAGCCACCCCTCTCGTACCTAACCTGCTCCTTTCCACCCCTCCCTTGCCTCACCCCTCCCTTGCCTCCAAACCTTTTCAACATCAGTTGCATGCCACCCACCCACCCATAATGCTCTCAATCAATGCCACCTACCCATAATGCTAACTAATGCCAGCCACCCACAATACTTCTCAATGCCACCCACCCATAATGCCTCTTAACTGATACCACCCACCCATAATGCCTCTTAACTGACACCACCCATAATGCCTCTTAACTGATGCCACCCACCCATAATGCCTCTTAACTGACACCCACCCATAATGCCTCTTATCTGATGACACCCACCCATAATGCCTCTTAACTGATGACACCCACCCATAATGCCTCTTATCTGATGGCACCCACCCATAATGCCTCTTAACTGATGACACCCACCCATAATGCCTCTTAACTGATGACACCCACCCATAATGCCTCTTATCTGATGACACCCAACCATAATGCCTCTTAACTGATGACACCCACCTAATGCCTCTTAACTGATGCCACCCACCCGCATGCCTCTAACTGATGCCACCCACCTAATGCCTCTTAACTGATGACACCCACCCATAATGCCTCTTAACTGATGACACCCACCCATAATGCCTCTTAACTGATGACACCCACCAATGGCCTCTTATCTGATGGCACCCACCATAATGCCTCTTAACTGACACCCACCGCAATGCCTCTTAACATTGGCCACCACAATGCCTTGTAATGAGTGATTGGTCAGGCCAAACCTTACACAACCCAGAATTATGTCCACGCTTAACGCTTAAGTACACCACAGACCTCGTGGTACCACCGCATTCAGGTTGACCCCACCTCGTTCGACCTTCAGGGACGACCTTGCCCGCGCCAGCCGGCGTGAGCCGATGACTTCTAACCGCACCCTAAGCCAAGACACCTGGCCGGGACGCACCGCACATTATCCAGATCAAACCAGTTTAGTGTTGTTGCTGGGGTTGAAGCGCAACGACCGACCCATATGAGGCCCTACAGTCCCGTCCACGGGCATTCAATGTCCATATTCTTTGGTCCGCCGCAGGATTCCTCATTCTGGTTTGCTGTCATCTCTCTCCCGTTCGGGTCGTCACTCAGTTCACTAAGCAAGTCACAGTCCCCTCCCAGGTCGGGAGAGAGACTTCCCGACGAACAGCCCCTAGCAGAGAAGCCTCTCGCAAAGGCAGCCCAGCCAGCACCACTGGGCCTACGTCAGGGTACACATGGTCTTGTCCAGAACGTCTGGGGTGAGTTACCTACTGGGGAAGTGTATTCATTCCAGGTGTTGTCCGAGAGTCAGTGTCCGTGGCACGTAAAAGCATGATGTGTTAATACCCGATATAATGGTGATGACCAAGCCAATGTACCATGTCGCGGGCCAGATTAATAAATAGTTGCCATCGAAGGGTGTTTAACAAGTTGTCCCTTTAAGAAGTGATATGGCGCGAGATAAGATAAGCCAGTGACGCTATTGCAAACGCATCCAGGCCACGCTACCGGTTTCCTGTCTTTGCATCTCTCTCTATTCCTGCTTATTTGCATATTCTTCTTCTCATTGTGTTTACCCATAATTACATTGGCGGCAGCGAACTAAGCGTTAACCCGCCCCCGCGTCACTTGTTATTCCATTTAACAGTGCCCTTAACAAGCCCATACACTCCCCATTCCAACATAACACACCCTGGCTTCGTTAGTTCAAGTGCGCGATAAAAGTTCCTGCTAGTAGCGTGAAAGTGTCTAGTGTCTGCATTACAGCTCAAGTAAATGTCTCTCGTCGTGGTATGTGCAGGTTTTTAATAAATATATTTGTTCGAGGTATGCATGTTTCGCAGTGTCACCCACTATCTGTGGCATCCTCAGTAGCCAAAGTGCAGTTTGATTGTTGGTCAGTGTTGAATATAGCCATTATGTTTCAGTGATGAAAAGCAGTGTCTGTACTAACTTTGGCTGCAACAACATGTCTTTTAACCTACATCCTCCTCCTGTCCCTAATCCCACTCACCCTCCTTGCCTTCCTCCATCCCTGCCCCCCGCCCTCGGTCCGTGCCCTCCCGCCCCACAAGCACCTCGGTTTGGCTGATCGCCACGCCTCAGCTCTCCCCACACCTCACCACCAACTTTTTGTTGCCAGGCTGGGCCTGGCCCCTCCTTTCTTGCCGCCCACTTTCTTTGCCCACCTCCTTCCCGCTCCCGGGTGACCTCCACGTCCTTCTGACCCGCCCGCTTGACCACTATTCCCCGTCTTTTGTCCATAAGCTCTGTGTTTAGTATTTGATGATGGTTAATATAAATATCAGCCCCGTTGATACGGCTTTTTCAGTGTATTTTTATGCTATTAGTTTGTGATGTACTCTTTGACGCTGGTAAGAAATGTCTTCAGTGTGTTGCTGACTTTACTCCCCGGCAGCACCTGTTTGAAACATTGTCGTGTGAAATGATAGTTGCAAACAATGACCCTAACATATAAAGTAAGCTTTTTTTTTTGTGAATGCACTTCCTTCATCATCACCCCTTTAGGATTGTTTCTCTGTGAAACCATGCATTTTGTGAGACGTCTTCCACAGATACCTGACGAAGAAGAACTGGTATGATAAGCAGCGTGATGAATACAGCTTGATGACAGCACAAACCCACCACCACCACGTCACTTCTTTCAAGTCCTCCGCCGTTCGGGATTAGAAGATTTTTTATATTTTTTCTACTTTAGAGAGTAAGGGTGTGGAATGGATCATCACAACGAACCCTGGGTGTTGGCCAGGGAGGTTACCCTTGTGGTACAGACAGACGATCTTGGTCTCATAAACACTCCACGTACAGAGGGGCAGAGCCTGGTCCGCGGAACCATACCTTACAGTCATCTGAGACAGGCAGCAGGTAGTTTCAGCTCATCCCCGGCCAGGAGAGGGCCGACAACAGATAAGACAGAAAATCGTCTGGAATATCAGCGAAAATGATGATGTTGCAGAGAAAATGCAGATGAAGCAGAAAAATTCATCCTGGAATATGACGAAGCTTGAAGATGTATAAAACTCAGATGGAGCAAGAAAAAATTCATCTGGAATATAGAAATAATAAGAAAGATGTACTAGGGAAGAACAGATGGGACAGAAAACTCGTCTGAGAGGTATGGAAACCAGGAGAGGTGAGAAGAAGTCAAGGAAGGTGTGGAGAAACGACCGCAAGGTGCGGTATGTGAAGAAAGAGGCAAGGGCAGTACTGTGAAGAAAGAAGACCGTAAGAGATGGCTGTCTGACATCTGCAAAGCCGATGATGAAGGACCAGCCGACTACAGCTGCTGAGCCGCCATCCCCTAATATTTTTCCAGGTCTCCAGCTGGGTGGGCAAACTGCAGGCCCACTTAATGTGCTGATGTTGATGTATAATAAAAAAATATAAATCTAATATGAAGTAAAAAGAACATTTTTGTGTATTTGATATTTTCTCTGATTTTTGTTGATGTTTTACTACAAAAGAAATGTCTTTTTTTAGTCTCACTTTTCTATGAGTTCATTTTGATCCAATGTCTTGGACTATAAACATACGATGTTGTAGCTATATTACTGGCTTTAGAGATAGATTGTATTTTGACATGGGCTGATAAAAATGTGTAACACCTGCTGTGTTTGCCTTGAAATGTAGTTTGCAAGGTTGCCTCAGGCACTATGCTACATATGAGGTTTTTGTTCACCCCTTTATGTTTTCCTTTTCTCCTGCTTGACTTTGATCTTGTGGGAGGTATAGTGAGCTGTCAGATCAAACTAGCGCCAGTGAAAAAGCATACCCTATAAGAGATTGTTGTTTGTAAATGTGAAACTATGTTTGCTCACCCCAGGGATTATCTTTGATACCACACGTGATGTTGCTGTCTGTGGTGACATGGTCTCTCTGTGATAAAACTTTGGTCTTGGGAGGTGGCTGGTGGTTGGCCTTGTTGAGGTATGTGACAGTACCTCTTTTTTGCATTCAGGTTGTTTTCAGGTTCCCGAGAGACATTTTGCCCGCTTGTGGCCCAGGCAGTGACCTACAACCGCACCTAGCCAGACACCTGGCCAGGACCACCTGCACCTGATTATCCAGATCAAAACCAGTTTGGTGTTGGTGTTGGGGTCAAAAACCGGCTGGGGCCCGACCCATACTCAAGCCTACAGTCCCGTCCACAGGCATTCAATATTCCATATTCTTTTTGGTCATACTGATTCTCATTCTGGTTGCTGTCATCTCTCTCTCTCCCGTTCCAGATTCGTCCTCCAGTTCACCTAAGCAAGTCACATAAGTCCTCCCCAGGTCAGGAGGGGCTTCCCGACAGACCCCAGCTAAGCAGCCTCTTAGGAAGCAGCCCAGCCAGCACCACCGGGCCTACATTAGAATTTGACAGATCTTGTCCAAGAACGTCCTGGGGTGAGTTACCTGTGGGTATATTCATTCAGGTGTGTCCGAGGTGGTGCGTAAATAGCAAAACATGGTATTGTTTATTTTTGATATGACAGTAATGTGTCCATGTCATTGAGTGAAGTAATAAATAGTTGTATCAAGAGGTGTTTAACAAGTTGTCCCTTTAAGAAGTGATATGTGTGTATTGACATACGAGATAAGATAAGCGTAGTGACGCTGTGCAAATAACATCCAGGCCACGCTACCAAGTTTCCTATCTTTACATGCCTACTCTCTTTCTACCCCTATATATATATATATCTTCCTCTTCTCTGTTTATTCCGTGTCATTACAGCCTCTTAACTGATGACACCCCACCTATAATGCCTCTTAACTGGTGACACCACCCATAATGCTACTCTTAACTGATGACACCCACCCATAATACTCTTAACTGATGACACCACCATAATGCCTCCTTCAATTCTCACCCACCCATAATGCCTCTTATCTGATGACACCCACCCATAATGCCTCTTTAACTGATGCCACCCACCCATAATGCCTCTCCACCTAATGCCAACTACTCTTATTTCCAACAAGAATTATATTTCCAACAACATCAGTACAACTAATTCCAACAACAACTGTATATTCCCCACAATATCCTGGCACAAGTGTTGGCATTCATTACAGTGAGGAATGACATAAGTGAGAGGCCTTGTGTAATGCCCTAACCTAAGTGACCCCAGCATAACATTACAGGTCACTTGTTATTAATACGGGACCACAACTGTTACCTTGTTTAATACAGGTACAGAAAGAAAGAAAGAAAGAGGAGGAAGGAACACACACACACACACACACACACACACACACACACACACACGCACGCACGCGCACGCCACGCGCACGCACGCACACGCACGCACGCACGCTCGCGCACACACACACACACACACACACACACGCACGGAATAAGATATTCACACGAAATAACAGCACAGTCACGGCCATTAGAGGGAAAAGGAGGGGGTGTGAGTTATGCCAGGTGTGCGTAATTAACAGGTAAGAGGGCAGCACGGCGGTGTCTTAGGGCCTGACAGGTGAAGCACAGGTAAAGGTTCACTACCTACCTGGGCAGACGGACAGCCACACACTAGACCAAACAAAATCCACTGATTAAGAATACGTTTTGTTTAGGTTTAGATTAAGCTAGGTTAGTTAGATCTAGATTAAGCTAGGTTAGTTAGGTCTAGATTAAGCTAGGTTAGGTGGAATTTTGCCTTCAAATAGGGGAAGACACAAAGGGCAAGGGAAGCGAGGGCAAGGGAGGGCAAGGGAAGGGAGGAGAGGGCAGGGAAGGGAAGCAAGGGCAAGGGAGGGCAAGGGAAGGGAGGGCAGGGAAGGTTTGCACTGTTATCACTGAGGTATGCTAAGAGACGGGGCTGGTCTTGTGGGTTAGGGGAAGTGAGGAAGAGGCGTGGGGGAGAATGTGGTTAAGTGGGTGGAATATTAGGAGAGAGGTGTGTGGCTGGTGAGAATAGATCTAGGAGGGAGATATGATACAGGAGAGGGAGTGTGGTTGAGGGGGGTGTGGTAGAAGGGGAGGTGTGGTTGAGGGGGGGAGGTGTGGTGGGGGGGAGGTGTGGTGGGGGGGGGAGGTGGTGGGGGGGAGGGGGGTGAGTGGGGGTGGAGGTGTGGTGGGGAAGGAGGGGTTGGTTGGGGAGGTGTGGTTGAGGGGGTGTGGTTGAGGGGAGGTGTGGTTGAGGGGGGAGGTGTGGTTGAGGGTGGAGGTGTGGTAGAGGTGTGGTAGAGGGAGTGTGGTAGAGGTGTGGTTAGGGGGTGTAGTGAGGGGGAGGTGTGGTGGGGGAGGGTGTGGTTAGAGGTGTGGTAGGGGAGGGTGTGGTTGGAGGGAGGTGTGGTAGAGGGGGTGGTAGAGGGGGAGGAGGTGGTTGAGGGGAGGTGTGGTAGAAGGGGAGGGTGGTAGAGGAAGGGAGGTGTGGTGGGAGGAAGGGAGGTGTGGTAGAGGAGGGAAGGGGGTGTGGTGGGAGAGGAGGAGTGGGGGGAGGGAGGTGTGGTACGGGAGGAAGGGAGGTTAATAGGAAGGGAGGTGTGGTAGAGGAGGAGGGATGTGTGGTAGGGAGGAAGGGAGGTGGTACAGGAGGAAGGGGGTGTGGGGAGGAAGGGGAGGTGTGGTACATGAGGAAGGGGGTGTGGTGGGAGGAAGGGGAGGGTGTGGGTACAGGAGGGAGGGGGAGGTGTGGGTGGGGAGGAGAGGGGGAGGTGTGGGGAGGAAGGGGTGTGGTACAGGAGGAAGGGAGGTGTGGGGAGGGAAGGGGAGGGTGGTACAGGAGGAGGGTGTGAGGGAGGGTGTGGTACAGGAGGAAGGGTGTGGTACAGAGGAAGGGGTGTGTGGTACAGGAGGGAGGTGTGGGGAGGAAGGGAGGTGTGGTAGGGGAGGGAGGTGTGGTGGGGGAGGAAGGGGGTGGTGAGGGGGTGTGGTGGGAGGGGGTGTGGTACAGGAGGAAGGGAGGTGTGGTGGGGAGGAAGGGTGGGTACAGGAGGAAGGGGGAGGTGTGGTACAGGAGGAAGGGAGGTGTGGTGGGGGAGGAAGGGGGAGGTGTGGTGGGGAGGGGGTGGTGGGAGGGAAGGAGGTGTGGTACAGGAGGAAGGGGAGGTGTGGTGGGAGGAGGAGGTGTGGTACAGGAGGAAGGGAGGTGTGGTGGGGAGGAAGGGGGAGGTGTGGTGGGGAGGAAGGGAGGTGTGGTACAGGGAGGAAGGGGAGGTGTGGTACAGGAGAGGGTGTGGTGGGGGGAGGGAAGGGGAGGTGTGGTGGGGGGGAGGAAGGGGGTGTGGTACAGGGAGGAGGGGAGGTGTGGTGGGAGGAAGGAGGTGTGGTAGAGGGAGAGGGAGGTGTGGTAGAGGAGGAAGGGGAGGTGTGGTAGAGGGAGGAGGGGAGGTGTGGTGGGGAGGAAGGGGAGTGTGGGTAGGGGAGGAAGGGGAGGTGTGGTGCAGGGAGGAAGGGGAGGTGTGGTAGAGGAGGAAGGGAGGTGTGGTAGAGGAGGAAGGGGGATGTGGTGGAGGGAAGGAGGGGGTGTGGTACAGGGAGGAAGGGAGGTGTGGGGAGGAAGGGGAGGTGTGGTACATGAGGAAGGGGAGGTGTGGTACAGGAGGAAGGGGAGGTGTGGTACAGGAGGAAGGGGTGTGGTACAGGAGAGGGGAGGTGTGGTGGGGAGGAAGGGGAGGGTGTGGTACAGGAGGAAGGGGAGGGTGTGGTACAGGAGGAAGGGAGGTGTGGTAGAGGGAGGAAGGGAGGTGTGGTACAGGAGGAAGGGGGTGTGGTACAGGGGAGGGAAGGGAGGTGTGGTACAGGAGGAAGGGAGGGGTGTGGTACAGGGGAGGGAAGGGAGGTGTGGTAGGGGGAGGAGGTGTGGTGAGGAGAGGTGTGGTGAGGGAGGAAGGGGAGGTGTGGTGGGGAGAGGGGAGGTGTGGTGGGGGAGGGGGGAGGTGTGGTACAGGAGGAAGGGGTGTGGTGGGAGGAGGGAGGTGTGGTACAGGAGGAAGGGGAGGTGTGGTACAGGGAGAGGGGAGGTGTGGTGGGGAGGAAGGGGAGGTGTGGTAGGGAGGAGGGGGGGTGTGGTACAGGGAGGAAGGGAGGTGTGGTACAGGAGGAGGGGAGGTGTGGTACAGGAGGAGAGAGGGTGTGTGGGTACAGGAGGAAGGGGAGGTGTGGTGGGGGGAGGAAGGGGAGGTGTGGTGGGGAGGAAGGAGGTGTGGTACAGGAGGAAGGGAGGTGTGGTACAGGAGGAAGGGAGGTGGTAGGGGAGAGGGGAGGTGTGGTAGGGGAGGAAGGGGAGGTGTGGTGGGGGAGGAAGGGAGGTGTGGTACAGGAGAGGGACGAAAATAATAGGACAGTGTTGGGATGCAGGAGGATGATGAGATGGAATGCGTCAGATTGGGTCCTACTCTCCCACTTCACTGCTTGTTACCGCACCCACCCACATCTCCTCTGCTGCCATACCCAACCCCACCCCATCTCCCTCTCTTGCCATTACCCACCACCCACATATCCTACTTGCTGTCACCCACCCACCCACATATCCTATATACCCACCACATCTCCCTACTTTCTGCCACACATCCCACCCACATCCCTACTCACTACCCACCCCCCCACATCCCTACTCACTGCCCACACACATCCCCTACTAGGCCTACTCACCATACCCACCCACCCACATCTCCTACTCACTGCCATACCCACCCCACCCACATCTCCCTACTCACTGCCATACCCACACCCACATCTCCCTACTCACTGCCATACCCACCCCACATCCCCCTACTGAGCCTACTCACCATACCCACCCCACCCCACATCTCCCTACTCACTGCCATACCCACCCCACCCACATCCCCTACTGAGCCTACTCACTGCCATACCACCCCACCCACATCTCCCTACTCACTGTCATACCCACCCCACCCACATCTCCCTACTCGCTGCCCATACCCACCCCCCACATCTCCCTCACTGCCATACCCACCCCACATCCCCTACTGAGCCTACTCACTGCCATACCCCCCACCCACATCTCCCTCTCCTGCCATACCCACCCCACCCACATCCCCCTACTGAGCCTACTCACTGATACCCACCCCACACATCTCCCTACTCACTGCCATACCCACCCCACATCTCCTACTCCTGCCACCACCCCACCCACATCTCCCTACTCCTGCCATACCCCACCCCACCCACATCTCCCCTCTCCTGCCATACCCCACCCCCCACCCCATCTCCCTACTCCACTACCCATACCACCCACCACATCTCCCTACTCACTGCCATACCCACCCCACCCACATCTCCCCTCTCCTGCCATACCCCCACCCACATCTCCCCTACTCCTGCCATACCCACCCCCACATCTCCCTACTCGCTGCCACCCCACCCCACCCATCTCCCTACTCGCTGCCATTACCCCACATCTCCCTACTCGCTGCCATTACCCACCCCACCCACATCTACCTGTCTCACCCATCTCCCTCCTTCTTACCCACACCCACCCCACACCACATTTCCTCGCAACACACACACACACTAACAAATACTCCCAGGCAAGTGAGCCCAGAAAACCACTTTCAGTGTTTACCACCTGGGCACGATAAAGAACTAACTCTACACGAGGATTCTCTCCCAGGTTGCCCAGTTGACTCCTTGGCAAAATCCCAATCATAATGATAGTAAAAATACAACTTGCTGCAGGTTCCTTAAATTTCTAAATAACCTGATGTGTGTTTGGTAGGTTAGGTTTATATCCTATCTTGGCTACGTTTGGTTTTACGTACGTTCGTTAAGTAAAGACTACTGGGTCGATGGAAGCAAGGTTAGTTGATAAGTTAAGTGCAGTTTTGTTTTGGGTTGGGTGAGTTCAAGTTAAAGATTAAGTTAAATTGGTGGTGAGTTAAAACTTTAATGAATTAAGTGAAAAAAAGGTTAAGGTTAAAGGTAAAAATTAGGAAGATTGGTTAAATCAGATTAAATTATAAAGGCTAGGTGACGTGAATATGTGACGCTTCTCTTTGAATATCTATAGCCTTACAAATCGATTTCAGGTGCGAGGACGTGTACACTTACATCTCACCTGTCTGCCGCCACCATCCCACCTGCTTATGCACGTCAACACGACACCATCCACACCTGCTGCCACACCTATGTTCACGGTACCATCCCTACACCTACCCACACCTGTCTACTATAGCACCATCCTACCCTAAACCACTCTATATCCACAAAAACCAGGGCTTTCTTTACATAAAGAAAATAAAACAATAACCTGATATACACAAAAAAAAACAGGTAAAAAAATAGCAGATATACTTACAGTGCGTATTGTTTATATATAATTAAATAGATAACTGCAGGGAATAGGTAAAATAAGTTTTTTCTGTGAACTTAAACTAAAAATATAAAGTCCTCGATTATGTTCCCGTGCAGGTGACAACAGGTGCGTCCCAATCACCTGGGGCTGTGCCCGCTCCCTCAGGCCACAAGCACAACCATCCCAACCCATTAATTTTATAGCCATCTCTCCTCCTGCTTCCCTCCCTCTCTCCCCTCTTACACTTTGTTCCTTCCCCTCCTCCTCCTCCCACGTCCTCCCCCTCCAACCCCCTCGCCAATCTCCCTCCCTCTGTCTACGCCCCTCTCCCCTTACACTTTGCATGATAAACACTAAGCATACCTTGAACATAACAGTATTGAACCTTTGACACTATGTCGGGCTGAGCACACAGCTTGTGTATCTGAGAACTTTGTAAATTGCTACATTGCATTGAGTGTACTTGAGGACATTCTTGCTGTTTTATCCCCCAAATTTGCTGGCCACTGATTAGTGCTTCTAAGCCAAGAATAGGCGTCTGACATGTATGTGAACACTGTCTTGCATGGCAGTGAACAATGACATCAACCACAGGAATCTGACCTATGTACTGTTAATGAATAAGAATTTATTCAACTGTGTGAACATCTCTGTTCTGCGTGGCAGTGTTAAGTGATGCTTTCCTCCAGTGTAAAGATCTGACAAAATTCTACTCAGGATGGGCCAAGCCTCCAAGCTTTGTCAATAAATTTGTTAAGCCTAAGAGGCTCCCTTCACACCGTCTCCCCCTCATCTCCTTCCTACCCCTCTCCTCCATCCTCATCCTCCTCTCCTCCTCCTTACCCTCCTCATCGTCTCCCTCCCCTCTTCATCACCTGCCTCCCCTCTCCACTTCTCCTCCTCACCCCTCCCGTGAACCCAGTGCTTTGTGACCTTGTCTGCATGGCTAGGGACAGCCCCCCCCTTCCTGCTATACTGTTTGGGGAATTCAAACCATCCCTCCACACCATCATTTAATTGGGCAGGACCCTTGGGCTATCAGTGTGCCGGATGAGTGCCTTTGCTTGGCCATAAACCCTAAAACAATCATGCACGTTTTAACAACTCCTTGCTCATTTGCCTCAAGTTAACCATGGGGTGGAAGCATCGCCGGCAGGCCAGACGGCAGCAACATTTACGTCTCTCTCTGCAGTCGTGTTAACCTCGCCCAAAAGTACTACTACGGGGGTGTAAGCTGGAGTCCTCCCTCTAAGCCTGAGTTAAAGGCTGGGGCCTCGCTGCACTGCCGATGTAGTCCAGCACCCTAAACCCCAGGCTCTTAGATCCTTGTCATAAACGACACAAAAAAACTTCCCGGGTTTTTGCTCACTCCCTGAACCTATACTGCCTTAGTTACGGCTCCACATGGCAACACACCATCAATATTTAGGCATCCATCGTGGCCCCATCACTTCATCAATATAAGCAAGTGAATATGATGACTTGTTGACTATGTTGACGTGAGAGTTACTCGTGACGACTATGATGACGTGATGATTACTTGTTGATCACTGTGATGACGTGATGATTGCGGCCAGTCTGTGGTGGCGTGATGGTGTTCCGCAGAATGCTACGATAGCATGATTACTTGTTGATCACCGATACTATGATTACTTGATCCACTATGACCTTTTAGTTACTGTTGATCACTGTAGTACATACACGTAAATGAATTACTTCTGGTAAATATATTAATGCATAACAGATCATCTTCATATGCAAACCAACAACAACAGGCGGATCATAAGACCATACTTACTGACGTAAGAAAAAATGTGGTTTCAAAAAAATAGAATCCATTCCTGAAGAAAGAATTCATATAATTAACAGAGAAAGAAATTGATGATGAACTCTGCAATGTGGCAGCAGTGTGAGTCAGTTTACAAGCATCAGCCAATCTGCCGTAGCGCTGCTAACAACAAGTGCTGGAAAGCTTTAGTTCCAATACCTACGTCATATATCACAACACATCTTTATGTATTATCTATCTATAACTTTTACCTACAAGCCATAGCAAGTATTGGGATTTATGCAAAACTAGCTAATTGCTACGAAGAACTAAATTTACAGGTAACCGTGATATATGTCAGGACAAATCTTGTAAACAGGTGCAGTAGATTTGTGAATAGCTGTCCTCGAGGTATATGACCAAGTTGTAACATATCATCTAGCTACTAACTTCTTGGACTTAATGTACCAAAATTATAAAAGTCACAAGGTGTATGCTGGAGTGCAGGTGAAATTAGCGTCAGCAGGCGACCCCTCACCCTGGCCGGCTGTTTTATGTAGAAATGATTGGGGATGGCCATCTTATTTTATCTAGCCAACTCTGTCTTATTTTGGGATATAAGCTTCATGGTCGTAGATATATTTTATCCATTCTAAATTTGGCTAATGTATTTGTGATACCATAAGAATTAAAATTTAAATATTTCCAACCTCGACGATGATCGTACTTGAGTCGTTCCTTAATTAAACTTAATTTAACATGAAGGAAATATGTTAATATAATTTTGACATTTGGGACTGTACTTCCTATTTAGACCGATTTATTTAAAATGACATTTTAAACATAATAAGCGGCGAACAAAGATAATTACGTCTATTGGCCTTCTAAGTGCCAAGCAATATCTGTTTCTGTTATTAAGCGCTCTGTTCTGGCAGTTGATGCCGTGATACTTACGAAATCTCTGACAATGGGTCATATTAAGTCGGGACGTCATGCTCTTGGTGGGACTTTCTTCTCCTCGATAGAGCAATACCTTGTATCTTTATACATTTTAATTCATCTGTTCACTTAGGGTCTCTCATATATATGAAGCCAGCTAGCTCAGTCGGTGAGAACACAGACTCTTAATCTCTCAGGGTCGTGGTTCAGGCCCCACGTTGGGGCGAAATATTTTTCAGTTGTGTGCACACAGGGTGGCGTAATGAGTCGAATGGCAGCACTGCTTTTCCTCTCCTTTCAGCTACCACCTTCAGCGCCCTCGTGGCGAACAAGGAAGCAAATTGCATAAGTTCTCCTGTAGTACACAGCCTCTTCATCAACACTCCTGCTGTGCCTCCTCATTGGCAACACATTAACTGGGTACCTCATTGGCCTTTACGGTAACTGGGTACCTCTCGTGGCAACACATTAACTGGAACACCTCGTGGCCTTACACGGTAACTGGGTACCTCGTAACTGTACGGTATGGGCACTGCGGCAACACACGGTAACTGGGTACCTCCCTTTGACAACACACGGTAACTGTGAATTTTTATCCTTCCCAGCAACACACGGTAGCTGGTCACCCGTGGCAACACACGGTAACTGGGTACCTCGTGGCAACACACGGTAACTGGGTACCTCGGCAACACGGTAACTGGCACCTCGTGGCAACACACGGTAACTGGCACCTCGTAGCAACACACACGGTAACCGGGTACCTCAGCAACACACGGTAACTGGGTACCCGTGGCAACACACGGTAACCGGGTACCTCGTAGCAACACACGGTAACTGGGTACCTCGTGGCAACACACAGTAACTGGGTACCCGTGGCAACACACGGTAACTGGGTACTGTGGCAACACACGGTAACCGGTACCTGTAGCAACACACGGTAACTGGGTACCTCGTGGCAACACACGGTAACTGGGTGCCTCGGGCCCCAGGCTGGACTAGCAGAGGATCTCGAAGTAGCAGGGCCATAGAGGACGGAGCATAGGCCCACTGGCATGTGGGATACGTCCTGCCGCCTACCAACCACTGCCCCGTTACCTTGCGGATTTATCTTGTAAGGTATAGGGCTACAGGAGTAAGCCCCGAACGAAATATCTGCGGTGGAGTCCCGCATCAGGCAGACATGCTACAGAGTTTCAACAAGACACCAACGGCGGTATAATCGGAAGAGGTGACCAACATGAGAGCCCAACGATTACAACAGGGAATCATAGGGAGAAATGGACGAGGCAAGTATAATCCCAACGGCCTACTCCTCCTCAGCAAGTGTGCTGTACAATACCACACCATCACCAATACCTTCTTTAGGCAGACTGACAAGTTCAAGGGTTCGTGGCAACACCGACGATCAAAACACTGGCATCTCATTGACTACATCATTGTCAGAGAGAGATCGCCGAGATGTCCTCATCATCCGATGCGTGGCTCAGACCACTATGACACTGATCATCGGCTCGTCAGAGCCAAGCTCATTTCACGTCGCCCCAAAACGGCGAAGGCAACAAGCCTCCAGAAGAGGTTTAAGAGTAAGGTTCGAAGGAACCACAGCGGTAGCACATGCTCTCAGAGAGCAGCTCGAACATGGGCTGATAAACAACCCGACAACAAACAACCCAAATTCCAGTGCTGAATGGATATTCGACACTGTTATGACAAAACCTGCTAAGAGACCCGGCCAGATCGAAAGAATACACTAGGACTGATTTGATGAAATGACCCAGAAATCAATGTACTCGTCGATGATAAAAGTGCTGCTTTAACTGACTGGCAGAACAGCCCTCAGTCTCAGACCAAAGCTGATACCTTCTGCAAGAAGAAAGCGACGGCCCAACGCCAACTTCACAATCTCAAGAACGCCTGGTTCAAAATAAAAGATGTGAAACGCAAAATTTGCAGATCAACACAAGATGTGCAAATTTTAAAATTACACTAAAACATTTTATGGGCCAACCACACATGGCACAGTCCCTCTCCACTCATCCGATGGAAACCCCAATTAAAGACAAAGAAGGCTTCCTTTAGCGCTGGAAAGAGCACTACCATTCGCTGCTCAACCAAAAACTATGATGTGGATGTCCTGACTACCCAGTAGTCCCTCAGCTATCCTCTATTCCTGGATGAGGTAGCTACTGCCATCAAACAGATGAAAAATAACAAAGCCTCAGGGCCTGACGGAATCCCAGCCGAAGTGTATAAGGCAGGGCCTCTGCTTACCAGCCGTCTCCACTCTCTCTTGGAGAACATATGGGAAATGGAGGAAATCCCTCAATATTTTAAGGACGCCTCCATCGTCAATATTTATAAGAACAAGGGAGACCAGCCAGACTGTGTCAACTACCGCAGGATCTCGCTGCTGTCCGTAGCTGGCAAGATTATCACCAAGTCCTCCTAGACAGAATTCTTTCTGAGATGGAAACTTCCTTCCAGAATCTCAATGTGGCTTTAAATCACGTGGCCCCACTGACATGATCTTTGCTGCCCGTCAGATATAGGAAAAATGCAGATCAGCGTCGTGACTCTGTACATGGCTTTAATCGACCCATCCAAGGCCTTTGACTCGCCAACAAGGAAGCACTCTGGCGGACATCACGCATTTTGGCTGCCCACCAAAATTCATCGCCACTGTGAGGCAACTATATGATGGCATGAACGGTGTCCTGCACAATGGCACCCAGTCTGAGTTCTTCCCATCCAAAGGGGTTAAACAAGGATGTGTACTGGCACCAACTCTCTTTTCCATTTTCTTGGCTGCCTTCCTTACTGTGCCAGTGCCAATTTAGCCGGCGGTGGGGTCATCCAGTACCGGATGAAGGGTCTTTTCAACATAAGATGACTCCAGCAGGAACAAAGGTGTCGGCAGCTTCCATTACTGTACTTCAGTATACAGACAACCTCACCTTTGTCGTTTACACTGAACGCGACCTACAGAGATCCTGAACACTTCACGAGGTGCGTATACACATCCAGCCTTGAGGTGATTGTACGTAAGACCCAGATTCTCTTCTTAGTCTGGGCCCTGGTTCAGACACACCTCCATCATCCATCCAGCTTAACGGTACTAACCTCAAAATATTACCCACTTACGGTATCTAAGCTCCCACCTGTCCACCACTGGGACATCGATGAAGAGATTCAACATCAGATCAGATGTGCATCTCATGCCTTTGGCAGACTCCGTACCCGGTCTTCAGCTGTAGGAGCAGAAATTATCTACAAACTTACACGTATATCGAACAGTGGTCCTCCCACCTGCTACATGGCAGCGAGACATGGGTCACATACAGGAGGCACCTCAAGGCACTTGAAAACTTTCACCAACGTAGTCTACATTCCATCCTCCGAGTTCGTTGGGAAGACGAGAGAACAATGCCACTATTCTCGCTGACACCAACTGTAAGCATCGAGGCTACCATTATCCATGAACAACTACCCTGACTGGGCTGTTACCTGTATGGACGACAGTAGACTGCCAGCAGCTACTTTACAGTCACTTAACGAATAGTAAACGTAACGCTGGCGGGCAACTGTGGTATAAGGATAGTCTTAAGACAAACCTGAAAAAGTGACAAACCAACCCCGTCACCTGGGAGACGATCACCTCACACCGTAACGCTTGAGGAGCACCACACGAGAAGGTGTCAATACTTTTGGGTTAGCCCGACTGCAAACCGAGGACGCTAGATGTAGCCTCCACACGTGCAACATTCAGGACGGCCCTGCTGGTCCCGTATTAGCCTCCTTAGTCACCTCAGAGCTCACCAACGGAAGTGACATCCTTAATAACTCATATTATTGTAGCATAACTGGATGATCGTCATATTCGATTCCGATTGACAGCAAAGTAGTAGTGTGTATGTATGTATGTATGTATGTATGTATGTATGTATGTATGTATTGTATGTATGTATGTATGTAAGCATCAGTACTGAATTTCAAAACATCTTCCCAGACACACACACACACACACAAGCCACCTCTAAAACGAGCTCATCGTCCATCTTGTCCACACACCAGCATCTTCCCTTCTATTGAATTCAAATCAACTCTTTTCTATCTCTGTCTCTTCCGTGTCCTCTCTCTACAGTGATCTCTCCTTTCTGTTTGTCTCCTCTTTTCTCTGTCTCTATCCCTATCTGTGTCTTTCCTTTCTATCCTCTAATGTTCTCTCTCTCTCATATATACCACTATCTTTATCCATCAGTTAAGTCAGAGAAAGAAGAAGAGGAACTTGAATATTAATTAATGTGTTAGTAATATATGGAAGCTTATACACCATATTATATAATCATTAGTGGAAAAGATTAATAACGTGGAGACACAGTGAGAGAAGGATGCTATAAGAATCACAGCATTAAAACCTGGGAATATGACAGCAGACAGAGAAAGGGACAGACCCATACAGAAAGATATAAAAATAGACACAGACAGACAGAAAGAAGACAGAAAAGACAGACAGACAGAAAGAAGAAACAGACAGACATACAGAGATAAAAATTATATAAAAATGAGACAAAACCACACCTAATGGAGTAACAATGACCGCCTCATTCTCTGGGGTCTTAATGAACAATCAGAGAGAGAGAGAGAGAGAGAGAGAGAGAGAGAGAGGGAGAGAGAGAGAGAGGGGGGGAGAGAGAGAGAGAGAGAGAGACTCACTCCTAATGCCGGGCAGCTAAAGATTAAGGGGAGGAGCGGTTGCCACGCCTCCCTACCTCGTGGAGCACCTTTCCTCCCACAGTGAGAGACGGGAGAGAATTAGAGAATGTAAGAAACAAAAACTACAGAAAGAGAGAGAGAGAGAGAGAGAGAGAGAGAGAGAGAGAGAGAGAGAGAGAGAGAGAGAGAGAGAGAGAGAGAGAGAGAGAGAGAGAGAGAGAGAGAGATAGGGAGAGAGAGAGAGAGAGTAAAGTAAATCCAAAGATGAGAATAAGATAAAGTAGAAATGAATGAGGAAAACTACAGAAAGTAAAAGTGAATGAGGAAAAAAGTAAAGTAGATATGAATGAGGAAGAAAACTACAAAAAAAGGAATGATTGAGGAAAAAAGTAGAGAAAGTAAAAATGAATGAAGACAAACTAAAGAAGGCAGAAGTGAATGAGGAAAAAATAAAGAAAGAAGTAAATTAAAAGATATGGTAAAGACAAAGAGAATAAAGAAATAAATTATAGAAATAAATCTAATAAGAGATTTTATAGCGTAATAAAAAAAATAACAATATGGTGTATGTAGAGAGAAACAGAGGCAGGAGACAGAGAGACAGAGAGACAGAGAGGAAAAAAGGTCGAATCTTTGGCCAAACTTAACTGATGAATAAGACAAAGAAAACAAGTTAGCCAGAGCTGAACCCAAGCAAATTGTCTGGCTACAAAATATACCAACAGAGACATTTTGAACACGTAATATAAAGAAGTAACTTGGTGATTCACACACACACACACACACACACACACACACACACACACACACACACACACACACACACACACACACACACATACACAAATGTTTCAAACCTACAATGAAAAAAGCCAATGGAGGATAACAAAGAGTCGTACCAGACAACACAAGTATTGTTTCGTATAACAACACTGACAACACTGTTTACACCTTATACCAGGTAATAATGCGTGTGTGTTACTGATTTAGACCAAGTGGATAAGCCCCTGCCTCGTAAGTCCAAAGTATTTTTTTTTGGTAAGTTTCTAAATTACGAGTAATCATGCAGATATCCCTAAAAAGGTATATATATATATATATATATATATATATATATATATATATATATATATATATATATATATATATATATATATATATATATATATATATTTTTATATTCACCTGACTCAAAAATATAGAGAAAAAACAAATATGAATAATTAATAAAACCTGGATAAATAACTGAAAAGATATGAATCTCGAAATAGTCTGTCATTTTAGTATCCCTATTTCAGCTATCTCTCATAGCTCACGCGAGACAACACCCAGACAAGTAAAGAAACACCTAAGGTCCTTGACACACACACAACTGTTGTACTGAACCTCTGTAACATTTCTCCTCCCTACCCCCGGAAAGAAGGAGGGAGGGAGGGGAGAAAGGGGGAGGGGGAAAACTGAGGAGGGGAAAAGTGGGGGAGGGGAAGAAAGTGGGGAGGGGAGGGAAAGTGAGAGGGGGAAAGTGTTGCACAATATGCTGGCTGGTAATACATAATACGTAAAGTCTCGGTGAAATAACCAGTTATGAGAAAATGCCACACACCAATAAAGTATACAGAACTTATAACCTTCACTCACAAGACGACCAAAGGTTGTTGTGTCTAAACTCGTGAATACAGGGTAGAAAAAGGTTGAGTGTGTCACCTAACTATCGTGAGTCAGTATGTGGTGACACAGGTACAGTATGTGGTGAGTCACAGGCACAGTATGTGGTGAGTCACAGGTACGGTATGTGGTGAGTCACAGGTACGGTATGTGGTGAGTCACAGGCACGTATGTGGTGAGTCACAGGTACAGTATGTGGTGAGTCACAGGTACAGTATGTGGTAAGTCACAGGTACAGTATGTGGTGAGTCACAGGTACAGTATGTGGTGAGTCACAGGTACGGTATGTGGTGAGTCACATGTACAGTATGTGGTGAGTCACAGGTACAGTATGTGGTGAGTCACAGGTACAGTATGTGGTAAGTCACAGTACAGTATGGGTGAGTCACAGGTACAGTATGTGGTGAGTCACAGGTACAGTATGGTGAGTCACAGGTACAGTATGTGGTGAGTCACAGGTACAGTATGTGGTGAGTCACAGGTGCCAGTATGTGGTGAGTCACAGGTACAGTATGTGGTGAGTCACAGGTACAGTATGGTGAGTCACAGGTACAGTATGTGGTGAGTCACAGGTACAGTATGTGGTGAGTCACAGGTACAGTATGTGGTGAGTCACAGGTACAGTATGTGGTGAGTCACAGGTACAGTATGTGGTGAGTCACAGGTACAGTATGTGGTGAGTCACAGGTACTAATAAGACGTCACCTGGACAGCAGACACCGGCCCCCTCCTACACTGTGTCTGGCGTCCACTTTTTTTTTTCTCTGTGACAAAATTCAATCATAATCTACATCGAATATCTCACAGAACAAAATAATATACATTTTATGCATTTACATATTTACCCTCGGAATATAAGTGTCCAAGAGCCATCAGAAGAACACCGAAAAAAAATAAAAATATTTACACTATTATCCGCCGAACAAACTTGTGCTTTTCCCCCCACACACCACAGAGAACATTCATTCTATACGCTCTTAATTTCTATTGGTCAATTCCCCACGCGATGTTAAAGCCCCAGGTAGCTACAGTATTTACCCCCATAAAGAACCTTATTTAAATAGCATTATGCATCCCTGTCTTTACTCTCACTCTGGCGTGCGAACATGAGGACGCCATCTAACTAAAGCTGCACTCAACGCCCAGCAACACACTGACTTAGGTGCTCAAGAAGGCACGTTGTTCACTCTTCTATACCTCAACACGGAAGGAATACCTGAGGCCATTTCTAAGTCAAGATGTGGTGAGGTATGTGACTTGATACAGGAGGAGAGGGGACGAAAACACAGGGGAGGGGCAGGGTGGGGAGGGCAGGTGGGAGGGGCAGGTGGGGAGGGGCAGGGTGAGGAGGGGCAGGGCGAGGAGGAGCAGGGTGTGGAGGGGTAGGCGGAGGGGTAGGGCGAGGAGGGGCAGGGTGGAGGGGTAGGGCGAGGAGGGGCAGGGTGTGGGGGTAGGGCGAGAGGGCAGGGCGAGGAGGGGCAGGGTGTGAGGGCTAGGGCGAGGAGGGGTAGGGTGAGGAGGGCAGGGAGTGGTAAGAAAAGTGAGAAGAGGCAAGGAAAGGTAGAGAGGAGGAATGGAGAGGGTAGGGAGAGGATGGTGAGTACTCCATATGGTTCAGGTCGAGGTGTCACGTGACGAGTGTAAGTGGTGAACACAAATAACCAACCTGTCTAGGTGGCACTGACAGCCGGCACCCTTCACCTACCTCCCCCGTCACCACCGTTTCCTCGTAGCCTCCCAGCCACCGTCGCCATAGTTCCTCTCCATCCTCTTGTGCAGCACCCAAGGGAAGGAAGCCTGGCTGCCTCATCGCCTCTCCCCCAGAGTGTTGACAACATCTACACCTTCACCGCAGAGTTTCCAACCCATAGTAACTTACGCCCTCCACCGAGTCAGTATTTAACTGAATTTATTTGTTGGGTTTTCGACCAGACCTAGGCACTGTAGTTTAAACTGGGATTAGTTTGGGCCTTTTTTCACGTAAAAATTTAAGTATAAGATGAGGAGTTTTGGCAAATCCGCAAATGTACACCTTTGAGGGACAGCACTGCCGTGACGGGTGCTCAGGTATGGAGACGAGCTGCCAAAACATGAGGTGGAGACATGTTGATTCTACCTTACATTTTAGGTTTCTTCTAGTGAAACTATCCCTGTGTCTTACTGGCTCACTTCTGAAAGTTTGATATTTATTTGGTAGTTTAAGAGAGAGTGAGGGTCACGTGCAGTACACGCTCGTCACCCACGATGTTATAGCGACATTCGATACCAAATTTTTCAAGGTCCGTCTCATTGACAAATCATTATAGAATTTCTACAATCGAAAAGTGATATTTTTTATTTGCCTTAAGTTAACCTGACCTAATTTAACCCAGCATTACAAGTGACGGTCTGGGATACTGTATGAGTTCACATCGTTCACCTGTCGTATAAAGGTGTGCCAGGTGTCTCCTTAGTTTACTTAGAGATCTCCGAACAACAGCCAGATAAGATAAGAGAGCTGATGAACGACAGACGGCCCTTGTACTAGTGAAGAACACACAATGATCTTCAACATGTAATCAGTCAAGAGGTTTCTGTGTAAAGATTTTATTACCGTACGCGATGTTCTCCCACGAGCGGACACTTGCCTCTTTATTTACATACAGACATATCCATAATTCACTACCTCTAACCAACGTCACCACGGCTGTCTCTTCTATCAAATATACCCGGTACTACCACCTCTTCCAGTAAGTATAGTTAATGTCATCGCTCCAATAAGTATCTTTAAGGAAGAGTCCGATGAATGTCAGAATAAACACCGCGACTCCTATTGTCTCAGTATGGTTATCAAAATCTTTCATCTGTTGTGTCGTCTTATCTCACGTCAAAATAGTAAATATATTTTTTTTTGGTGCGAGTGACTTTTATTACACAAGTCCAATTTTGTGTCCTTTGTCAATGAGGATGAGCTGCTACCAAGTCCACTACCCGCGGCTATTACTCAACCTCTACCCCACGCCTCCCCTGTACCTGCGCCTCCACGACCCCTATCCTTACGTGCCCCCAGTCCCCACGCCTCCCTGTACCTGCGCCTCCACGACCCCATCCCCACGTGCCCCCCTGCGCCCACGCCTCCCCCGTACCTGCGCCTCCACGATCCCATCCCTACGTGCCCCCAGTGTCCACGCCTCCCCTGTACCTGCGCCTCCACGATCCCATCCCCCCATGTGCCCCCCCCCAGTGCCCACGCCTCCCCTGTACCTGCGCCTCCACGATCCCATCCCCCTACGTGCCCCCCAGTGCCCACACGCCTCCCCCCTGTACCTGCGCCTCCACGACCCCATCCCCTACGTGCCCCAGCGTCCACGCCTCTGTACCTGCGCTTCCACGATCCCATCCCCACGTGCCCCCAGTGCCCACGCGCCTCTCCCTGTACCTGCGCCTCCACGATCCCATCCCCTACGTGCCCCCAGTGTCCACGCCTTCCCCTGTACCTGCGCCTCCACGACCCCATCCCCTACGTGCCCCCAGTGCGCCCACGCCTCCCCTGTACCTGCGCCTCCACGATCCCATCCCCCCTACGTGCCCCCAGTGCCCACGCCTCCCCTGTACCTGCGCCTCCACGATCCCATCCCCGTGCCCCCCAGTGCCCACGCCCCCTGTACCTGCGGCCTCCACGATCCCATCCCCACGTGCCCCCCAGTGCCCACGCCTCCCTGTACCTGCGCCTCCACGAGATCCCATCCCCCACGTGCCCCCCAGTGCCCACGCCCTCCCCTGTACCTGCGCCTCCTACCTATTCCCATCCCCTACGTGCCCCCCAGTGCCCACGCCTCCCCTGTACCTGGGTGCCTCCACGACCCCATCCCCTACGTGCCCCCAGTGCCCACGCCTCCCCTGTACCTGCGCCTCCACGACCCCATCCCCTACGTGCCCCCAGTGCCCACGCCTCCCCCTGTACCTGCGCCTCCACGATCCCATCCCCTACGTGCCCCCCCAGTGCCCATGCCTCCCTGTACCTGCGCCTCCACGACCCCATCCCCATGTGCCCCCAGCTCCACGCCTCCCCCCTGTACCTGGGTGCCTCCACGACCCCATCCCCTACGTGCCCCCAGTGCCCACGCCTCCCCTGTACCTGCGCCCACGACCCCATCCCCATGTGCCCCCCCAGTCCACGCCTCCCTGTACCTGCGCCTCCACGACCCCATCCCTACGTGCCCCCCAGCCCACGCCTCCCCTGTACCTGCGCCCCCACGACCCCATCCCCATGTGCCCCCAGTGCACGCCTCCCCTGTACCTGCGCCTCCACGACCCCATCCCCTACGTGCCCCCAGTGTCCACGCCTCCCCTGTACCTGCGCCTCCACGACCCCATCCCCACAAAGCTCCCCCCCAGTGCCCACGCCTCCCCCTGTACCTGTGCCTCCACGATCCCATCCCCTACGTGCCCCAGTGCCCACGCCTCCCCTGTACCTGCGTGCCTCCACGACCCCATCCCCTACGTGCCCCAGTGCCCACGCCTCCCCTGTACCTGCGCCCCACGACCCCATCCCCTACGTGCCCCCCCAGTGCCCACGCCTCCCCCTGTACCTGCGCCTCCACGATCCCATCCCCTACGTGCCCCCCAGTGCCCACGCCTCCCCTGTACCTGCGCCTCCACGACCCCATCCCCATGTGCCCCCAGTGCCCACGCCTCCCGTACCTGCGCCTCCACGACCCCATCCCTCATGTGCCCCCAGTGTCCACGCCTCCCCTGTACCTGCGCCTCCACGACCCCATCCCCACGTGCCCCCCAGTGCCCACGCCTCCCCTGTACCTGCGCCTCCACGACCCCATCCCCATGTGTGCCCCCAGTGCCCACGCCTCCCCTGTACCTGCGCCTCCACGACCCCATCCCCTACGTGCCTCCCCCAGTGCCCACGCCTCCCCTGTACCTGCCCACGACCTCTTTCCATCCCCACTGCCCCCAGTACCCACGCCTCCCTCTGTACCTGCGCCTTAATGATCCCATCCCCTACGTGCCCCCAGTGCCCACGCCTCCCTGTACCTGCGCCTCCACGACCCCATCCCCTACGTGCCCCCAGTGCCCACGCCTCCCCTGTACCTGCGCCCACGACCCCATCCCTACGTGCCCCCAGTGCCCACGCCTCCCCCTGTACCTGCGCCTCCACGATCCCATCCCCTACGTGCCCCCCCAGTGCCCACGCCTCCCCTGTACCTGCGCCTCCACGACCCCATCCCCTACATGTGCCCCCCCCCAGTGCCCACGCCTCCCCCTGTACCTGCGCCTCCACGATCCCATCCCTACGTGTGCCCCGGTGCCCACGCCTCCCCTACCCAAGTCCCCATCATTCCCCATCCCCATGTGCCCCCAGTGCCCACGCCTCCTGTACCTGCGCCTCCACGACCCCCATCCCCATGTGCCCCCAGTGTCCAATACGCCTCCCCTGTACCTGCGCCTCCACGATCCCATCCCCTACGTGCCCCCAGTGTCCACGCGCCTCCCCCTGTACCTGCGCCTCCACGACCCCCATCCCCATGTGCCCCCCAGTGCCCACGCCTCCCCTGTACCTGCGCCTCCACGATCCCATCATCCCCTACGTGCCCCCAGTGCCCACGCCCCTCCCCTGTACCTGGCCTCCACGACCCCATCCTGCTACGTGCCCCCCAGTGTCCACGCCTCCCCCCACTCCAGCCTCCACGACCCCATCCCTACGTGCCCCCAGTGCCCACGCCTCCCCTGTACCTGCGCCTCCCCGATCCCATCCCTACGTGCCCCCCAGTGCCCACGCCTCCCCTGTACCTGCGCCTCCACGACCCCATCCCCACGTGCCCCCAGTGCCCACGCCTCCCCCTGTACCTGCGCCTCCACGATCCCATCCCCCATGTGCCCTGGCAGTGTCCACGCCTCCCTGTACCTGTGCCTCCACGATCCCATCCCCTCATGTGCTCCCCCCAGTGTCCACGCCTCCCCTGTACCTGCGCCTCCACGACCCCATCCCCTACGTGCCCCCAGTGCCCACGCCTCCCTGTACCTGCGCCTCCACGACCCCATCCCCTACGTGCCCCAGTGCCCACGCCTCCCCCTGTACCTGCGGTGCCTCCACGACCCCATCCCCTACGTGCCCCCAGTGCCCACGCCTCCTCTGTACCTGCGCCTCCACGATCCCATCCCCTACGTGCCCCCCAGTGCCCACGCCTCCCCTGTAACCTGCGCCTCCACGACCCCATCCCCTACGTGCCCCCAGTGCCCACGCCTCCCCCTGTACCTGCGCCTCCACGGCCCCATCCCCTACGTGCCCCCCAGTGCCCACGCCTCCCTGTACCTGCGCCTCCACGATCCCATCCCCTACGTGCCCCCCCAGTGCCCACGCCTCCCCTGTACCTGCGCTCACGACCCCATCCCCACGCCGTGCCCCCTGCAGTGCCCAGCCTCCCCGTACCTGCGCCTCCCACGATCCCATCCCCTACGTGCCCCCCCCGCCGGTGCCCACGCCTCCCCCTGTACCTGCGCCCCACGACCCTATCCCCGTGCCCCCAGTGCCCACGCCGCCTCCCCTGTACCTGCGCCTCCACGACCCCATCCCCTACGTGCCCCCCCCAGTGTCCACGCCTCCCCTGTACCTGCGCCTCCACGATCCCATCCCCTACGTGCCCCCCAGTGTCCACGCCTCCCCTGTACCTGCAGCCCACGACTCCCATCCCCTAGTGCCCCCTCTAGTGCCTTTACGCCTCCCCTGTACTCTGCGCTCTACGATCCCATCCCCTTACGTGGCCCCCGGTGCGCCCACGCCTCCCTGTACCTGCGCCTCCACGACCCCATCCCTACGTGCCCCCCCCCAGTGCCCCACGCCCCCTGTACCTAAAAGTCGCACGACCCCATCCCCCATGTGCCCCCAGTGCCCACGCCTCCCCCTGTACCTGCGCCTCCACGATCCCATCCCCCTACGTGCCCCCCAGTGCCCACGCCTCCCCTTCTGTACCTGCGCCTCCACGACCCTATCCCCTTACGTGCCCCCATAGTGCCCACGCCTCTGTACCTGCGCCTCCACGATCCCAGCATCCCCTACGTGCCCCCAGTGTCCCTAGCCTCCTGGGTACCTGCGCCTCCACGATCCCATCCCCTACAAAGCCCCCCAGTGTCCACGCCTCCCTGTACCTGCGCCTCCACGACCCCATCCCCTACGTGCCCCCCAGTGCCCACGCCTCCCCTGTACCTGCGTGCCTCCACGACCCCATCCCCATGTGCTCCCCAGTGTCCACGCCTCCCCCGTACCTGCGCCTCCACGACCCCATCCCCACGTGCCCCCAGTGCCCACGCCTCCCCTGTACCCGCGCCCACGATCCTATCCCCTTACGTGCCCCCAGTGCCCACGCCTCCCCTGTACCTGCGCCTCCACGATCCCATCCCCATGTGCCCCTCAGTGCCCACGCCTCCCCCCTGTACCCGCGCCCACGACCCCATCCCCACGCAGCCCCCAGTGTCCACGCCTCCCTCTACCTGCGCCTCCACGACCCCATCCCTACGTGCCCCCAGTGCCCACGCCTCCCCTGTACCTGCGCCTCCACGATCCTGGTCCCCTTACGTGCCCCCAGTGCCCACGCCTCCCCTGCACCGCGCCTCCACGATCCCATCCCCTACGTGCCCCCCAGTGCCCATCAGCCTCCCTGTACCTACAGGCCTCCACTTCCATCTCTAATCCCCATGTGCCCCAGTGCCCACACGCCTCCCCTGTACCTGCGCCTCCACGATCCCATCCCCTTACGTGCCCCCAGTGCCCACGCCTCCCCTGTACCTGCGCCTCCACGACCCCATCCCCTACGCAGTCTCCCCCAGTGCCCACGCCTCCCCTGTACCTGCGCCTCCACGACCCCATCCCCACGTGCCCCCAGCCCACGCCTCCCCCTGTACCTGCGCCCACTGAGCACCATCCCCTACGTGCCCCCAGTGCCCACGCCTCCCCTGTACCTGCGCCTCCACGACCCCATCCCCTACGTGTGCCCCCAGTGCCCACACGCCTCCCCTGTACCTGCGCCTCCACGATCCCATCCCCTACGGGTGCCCCCCTCTCTTTGTGCGCCCCACGCCTCCCCCTGTACCTGCGCCTCCACGACCCTTATCCCCTTACGTGCCCCCTTGAAGTGCCTTACTGCCTCCTCCCTGTACCTGCAGCTCTCCATGACCCCATCATCCCCTACGCCCCCAGTGCCCACTGCCTCCCCTGTACCTGCGCCTCCACGAGCCCCATCCCCTACGTGCCCCCCAGTGTCCACGCCTCCCCTGTACCTGCGCCTCACTATCCATCCCCTACGTGTGCCCCCCAGTGTCCACGCGCCTCCCCTGTACCTGCGCCTCCACGACCCCATCCTCACGTGCCCCCCAGTGCCCACGCCTCCCTGTACCTGCGCCTCCACGATCCTATCCCCATGTGCCCCCAGTGCTCCACGCCTCCCCTGTACCTGCGCCTCCACGATCCCATCCCCCACGTGCCCCCAGTGCCCACGCCTCCCCTGTACCTGCGCCTCCACGACCCCATCCCCTACGTGCCCCCAGTGCCCACGCCTCCCCTGTACCCGCGCCTCCACGACCCCATCCCCTACGTGCCCCCAGTGCCCACGCCTCCCCTGTACCTGCGCCTCCACGATCCCATCCCCATGTGCCCCCAGTGCCCATCACGCCTCCCCTGCACCTGCGCCTCCACGACCCCATCCCCACGTGCCCCCTTCCAGTGCCCAGCCTCCCCTGTACCTGCGCCTCCACGAGACCCCATCCCCTACGTGCCCCCCCCAGTGCCCACGCCTCCCCCTTCTGTACCTGCGCCTCCACGACCCTATCCCCTACGTGCTCCCCACAGTGCCCACGCCTCCCCTGTACCTGCGCCTCCACGATCCCATCCCCTACGTACCCCCCAGTGCCCACGCCTCCCTTTGTACCTGCGCCCACGACCTCATCCCCTACATGTGCCCCAGTGCCCACGCCTCCCCTGTACCTGCGCCTCCACGATCCCATCCCCTACGTGCCCCCAGTGCCCACGCCTCCCCTGTACCCGCGCCTCCACGATCCCATCCCCTACGTGCCCCCAGTGTCCACGCTCTCCCCTGTACCTGCGCCTCCACGATCCCATCCCTTACAAAAGCCCCCCCCAGTGTCCACGCTCTCCCTGTACCTGCGCCTCCACGACCCCATCCCCATGTGCCCCCAGTGCCCACACGCCTCCCCTGTACCTGCGCCTCCACGATCCTATCCCCCTACGTGCCCCCCCTTCTTCAGTGTCCATACGCCCCTGTACCTGCGCCTCCACGATCCCATCCCCTACGTGCCCCCAGTGCCCACGCCTCCCCTGTACCTGCGCCTCCACGACCCCCATCCCCTACGTGCCCCCCAGTGCCCACGCCTCTGTACCTGCGCCCCCACGACCCCCATCCCCTACGTGCCCCCAGTGTCCACGCCTCCCCTGTACCTCCGCGCCCACGACCATCCTTACGTGCCCCCAGTGCCCACGCCTCCCCTGTACCTGCGCCTCCACGATCCCATCCCCTACGTGCCCCCAGCGCCCACGCCCCCTGTACCTGCGCCCCCACGACCCCATCCCCCCATGTGCCCCCCAGTGCCCACGCCTCCCCTGTACCTGCGCCTTCCACGTGACCCCATCCCCTACGTGCCCCCCCAGTGCCACGCTCTGCACCTGCGCCTCCACGACCCCATCCCCTACGTGCCCCCCAGTGCCCACGCCTCCCCTGTACTCGCGCCTCCACGATCCCATCCC
>NW_024741703.1:0-11846 GCF_018991925.1 Homarus americanus | reverse complement strand
AAACAATCCACAGATCATTGGGCCATTGAGATATTTGTTTTAATATTGATTTAATTTGAATCCACAATATGTTTACAATTGTGAGTTTCCTTCTGTCGAATATCAACAAACACAGGGTTGCCACACTGCACAAAACTTGATGAGCCCCTGTAAACGCACTAGTGAAGGGGACAACATTTACATGGGCTTTCCTGATTTGCGATGCTGTCGTGGAATGTTTTTTAATTCATGAAGGAATGTATGTTTATGATGGTTGTCCTGAATTAGCTTGTTGAGAGAACTTACGTGATTTACAATGGGAAGTAAATTCCATATGTTTAGGGTGAACTTTCTTAATATTCAATGAAGCTCAACTTTACCTGAATATCAAAAGTAATTCAGTTTACACTACACTACACTACCTCTATCTCTCACTCTTGTAAATGATATAATTCCTTTAATAAATACATTGCAATAGTTGAGTTACCCGCCTTGGTCCATTATAATGATGAGTGATTGGAAATATTGGTTTGAAATGGAGAATATTATGTCATTCTCTTAAAGTGTTAACAGGTCTTTGGATGTCTCTCAGGATTTACTGACTGAGACACGCTTTTTTCCTGCCATTTTTCGGTACTCGGGAGATATTGTGTATAAGGAACAGGAAATGAAGTGATATTGTTAGTTGACTAAAGATGATATTTGTAAGCGATAGCAAGAACAACCTCAAACGCACAGTGTAACGCTTTGTTAATAAGCTCAAGAGTAGGACGCAGGCTTGTTGGTGACGTGAATAGGCCGGTCAGTGCTGGCTGTATCTAGCTCTCTGGCAGCACGTCCACGGTGTGTTTGTCCGCAGCATAACTTGAGAACGAGAAGAGATACAATATTTATACTTGACACACATATTCAAGACAATCCCATTGGCTGATATGTTTTTAAGGTCGATTGATATGTTGTGTTTCTTGTACATTTAATAGCAGTGATGGACGCAGTGTGTGTGTTCCTGATATATAAATCATTCAAATGTACATGAATTTATATTATGGAGTGTAACTAAAGAGGAATGACCAGGAAATGAGTGGGGATTTTTTTTTTTTTGGGGGGGGGGCGGGAAATGTGTCAAAAATGCGTAAAAAATGTGTGTATATCAGAGGAAACGCTTGAAATTGCATCAACAATAAGTGTACAGTAGCTTTAAATTTTTAGGGAACGTTGTAAAAAATATGTCAAAAATGGCTGTAATTTTTAGGTAACTCTTAAATATATGTGAAAAATTTTTTTTATTTTTTATTTTTTTAAGAAATGTGTCAAAAATGCGTCAAATATTTCCTTGTCTATTTTTGTTGTTTATAGGAGAAAAGTTTTAAATCTTTGACTCGTGCCTAAGTTAAAGACTCCCGTTATATTCAAAGATATACAAGTCAACAGCACACAGTCAGATCACAGGTCGAGACAACGGACAAACCTAACCCCGTGGCAGTACTTCATTCACCTCTTCCCTTGTTTGTACATAAACCTTTGAAATCGACTATGAAATTCCAGGTGATATTAACTGGAATCACAAGAATACATTACAGATAAAACTGACGTGTTTACGCCTGGTTATACAAGAAGAAATGAAGTTTTATCTTATAATTCAGGTGACTCTACTAAAGGGGGAGGAACGTTGTCTGATTGAGCCTCCCTGACCTGAAGAAGAGGCAGCCTGAAGGAGGTAAAGTCGTCGCGGGAGGGTATAGATACGGGGAGGGAGGGGGTGAGGTAGGGAGTGGTTATCTTCACCGAGGAATCTCTTTGACGTGTAATTCAGTCGTGCTGTATGTAAGTTAGTCCTGGAACATCAAGAAGACGTCAATGGTCACCTGGGAAATATTCTGTGCTGCAATAGTCGAAAATCAAAGTATTTTCGAGGGATGAAAAAAAAAACTTGGTTTAAAAATTACTTGAGATTCAGTACACAGGTTATCGTAAGTGCCGAGAGTAGAAATATTGACGTTGTTTATATAAATAAAATTAATCTGTACGTGATTTTTGTGTTTTCTTATTTGTTTCTTATATATTTTCTTTCTTTATGCCATCGTCTTTTATTAGTAATTCTCTTTCCCCTCTTTCTATTTTCTTTTCCAATTACATTTACGTCTTTTCCCTTTATCACTAATCCTCTTTCTTCCTCGTGTGTTTGTCTCTTCCTTTGTCTCTGTCTTTCCTTCTCTCAGTTTTATCCTAATTGCTTGTCCTTTTTACCTCCTCTTTCCTTTGTCAGTGATTCTCTCTCTCTCTCTCTCTGTCTGTCTGTCTGTTTTCCCTCTTCGCTTTTTTCGTTACTCTCTTTCTCTCTCTCTTGTTTGTTTATCTATTTTTATTTTCTCGTTTCGCTATTTTATATTTTGTATTATATTTCCCTCTCTTTCTTTACTCTTATCTCTCTTTCTCGTTTATCTAATTTTTTCCTTTCTCCATCTTTCCCTCACCTCTACCTTCTTCTCGCATAGTAGTTCCATTAAGTGAGGACACGTGTCATCTTGTTTACCATTCACAGCTGGTGTCCTTAACAAGACTCTCCTCAGCAGCTGTCCTTCAATAGTCAACAAAATCATACCGATCCGCACATCTCCTACAGCCAAACTCGAAACTCTCAGACTTTCACAAAACACAATAGCGATGGACCGTCCGTTGTCCACTTTTGACTGACTCTCTGCTTCTGGACAATATTTTTTTTATGTGAGTAGTTCATTGATCAGCAGTGATGAGTCAGATCACTGTATTCATCAACTCATACCGTAAATGTGATTAAATAAACATAAGTTTCACAAATAACAATTTAGTTTATTCAATACTGTACAATAATCAGTTGTTACCACCAAGTTAAGACAGACCAATATTTTTATAGAGAAAAGAAATGGAAATTTATGACATGAAAATCTAAAGAGGGCGAGTGTAGAAGAGGGAAGTGTATGCGAGAGTGAGGGAATGAATGGACACTTAAGTCTGAGTAACAATGAATGACTCACGACCTTCACCGTATATAAATATCACCACCAAATTATAAAATATTAAGACTAGTGGACGGCAGAGACGCATGGTCGGTGTTGGTGAGCGACGTTTGGCTGTGATAACAGGGCACCTTGTGTGTGTTCCTCCCTGGGATCACTTCTTCACCCAATATGGTGTGATGACACTTGTGTTGTCATGTCATAGAGGAGTGGTTTGTGTTGGGTTGTTACCACCAAGGTCCCCCGCCTGTGTAAGCACCCAACATACACGCCAAGTGAGCAGTCCAACACAATCACAAACACATTGGTGCTTTAATAATTATTATAATTATTATTTTCGTCATAACAGGTAAAGAAACTCTGAGGCAACTATGCAATTGACCACAAAATTCCGGTAACCTTCCCGAGGCTGCTTAAACTGAAACAGTTTCCACGATCTGAGATCATGCTGGTTTAACGCCATCTGTGGTTCAGCTCTCGAACTACGTCTCCAGATTATGGAAGTTCGTTATGAATCCTTCACCTTTCCTCTCTGTGTCTGTTGCTGAGCTTATGATCTACTCAGTGTGTTGGTGACCAGATCAGTGTTAAGTGTGTGTGTTGATGGTGCACTGCTGAGGCTAGATCTGTGTGTTGCTGACCAGTGTTAAGTGTGTGTGTTGATGGTGCACTGCTGAGGCTAGATCTGTGTGTTGCTGACCAGTGTTAAGTGTGTGTGTTGATGGTGCACTGCTGAGGCTAGATCTGTGTGTTGCTGACCAGTGTTAAGTGTGTGTGTTGATGGTGCATTGCTGAGACTTGGTGCTGTTCTTGGTTCTGAGACTTGGTGTTGAGTCTGATCTACTCTTTTGTTAGAGACTAGTGAGTGTTCTTGGTGCTAAGCCGATGCTGTTCTTGGTGCTAAGCCCTGTCGTTCCTGCTGGTCTGATCTACGCTGCTGCCAATCTACTCTAAAGTACAGTAGTAAGTAAAGACCTCGTGGTTTTTATTCTCATTATATAGAAATAAATTTCTTAGAAATTTTGTAAGATGGAGGAAATGGTCAAGGGGGAGGAGGAGGAGGTGTGGGTGAGGTAGCAGGAGGAGGTGTGAGGTGAGGTAGCAGGAGGAGGTGTGAGGTGAGGTAGCAGGAGGAGGAGGAGGAGGTGTTAGGTGAGGTAGCAGGAGCAGGAGGTGTGAGGTGAGGTAGCAGGAGGAGGTGTGAGGTGAGGTAGCAGGAGGAGGAGGAGGTGTGAGGTGGAGGGGGCAGGAGGAGGAGGTGGGAGGTGAGGTAGCAGGAGGAGGAGGGGAGGTGAGGTAGGCAGGGAGGTGGGTGAGAGGAGGGAGGGAGGGGTGAGGTAGCAGGGGAGGAGTGAGGGAGATGAGGTAGCAGGAGGAGAGCTGGGGAGGTGGAGGTAGCAGGAGGGAGGTGTGAGGTGAGGGTGCAGGGAGGTGGGGTGCCGGAGGAGGTGGGGGGAGGGCAGAGGAGAAAGTAGGTGAGGTAGCAGGAGCAGGAGGTGTGAGGTGAAGTAGTAGTAGGAGGAGGAGGTGTGAGGTGAGGTAGCAAGAGGCAGAGGAGGAGGAGGTGTGAGGTGAGGTAGCAGGAGGAGGAGAGGGTGTGAGGTGAGGTAGCAGCAGGAGGAGGAGGAGGAGGTGTGAGTTGAGGTAGCAGGAGGAGGGGAGTTGGAGGCAGCAGGAGGAGGGAAAGGGAGAGAGAGAGGAGGAGGTGTGAGGTGTGTGGTAGAAGGTGTGAGCAGGAGGAGGGGAGGTGGAGGTGAGGTAGGAGGGAGAGGGAGAGGTGAGGGAGGTAGCAGGAGGAGGAGGTGAGTTAAGGGCAGGAGGGAGGAGGGGTGGGAGTGAGGTAGCAGGAGGAGGAGGTGGGAGGTGAGGTAGCAGGAGGAGGAGGAGGTGTGAGTTAAGGTAGCAGGAGGAGGAGGGGGCGTGAGTTGAGGTAGCAGGAGTAGGAGGTGTGAGTTGGGGTAGCAGGAGGAGGAAGAGGTGAGATAGCAGGAGGTGGTGGTGTGAGGTGAAGTAGCAGGAGGAGGAGGTGTGAGGTGAGGTAGCAGGAGGAGGAGAGAGGAGGAGGTGGGTGGAGGAGGTAGCAGAGGAGGAGGTGCGAGGTGAGGTGGCAGGAGGAGGAGGTGGAGGTGAGGTAGCAGGGAGGAGGGGGTGTGAGGTGAGGAGGCAGGAGGAGGAGGAGAGGGGGAGGGGAGGTAGCAGGAGGAGGAGGAGGAGGAGGTGTGAGGTGAGGTAGCAGGAGGGAGGGAGGAGGTGGAGTTAAGGTAGCAGGAGGAGGGAGGGGGGCAGGGAGTGAGGTAGCAGGAGGAGGGAGAGTTGGGGGTAGGCAGGAGGAGGAGGAGGTGTGCGGGCAAGGTAGCAGGAGGGAGGAGGAGGTGGGAGGGAGGTAGCAGGAGCAGGAGGGAAGTTGGGGGGCAGGAGGGAGGGGAAGAGGTGAGATAGCAGGAGGTGGTGGTGGGAGGTGGGGCAGGAGGAGGGAGGTGGGAGGTGAGGTAGCAGGAGGAGGAGGGAGGAGGAGGGGGAGGTGAGGCAGGAGGAGGAGGCAGGTAGCAGGAGAGAGGGAGGTGAGAGTAGCAGGAGGAGGAGGTGTGGGGTGAGGTAGCAGGGAGGAGGAGGTAGTGAGGTGAGGTAGCAGGGAGGAGGAGGTGCGAGGAGGCAGGAGGAGGAGGTGTAGGAGGAGGGAGGAGGAGGAGGAGGTGGTGGAGGTGAGGTAGCAGGAGGAGGAGGAGGAGGAGGTGGTGTGAGGTGAGGTAGCAGGAGGAGGAGGTGCGAGGTGAGGTAGCAGGAGGAGGAGGTGTGAGGTGAGGTAGCAGGAGGCAGAGGTGTGAGGTGAGATAGCAGGAGGAGGAGGTGTGAGGTGAGGTAGCAGGAGGTGTGAGGTGAGGTAGGAGGACTTATAACAAGAATCTGGTCTGAATGTTTGGGTTAATATTAAATGATAGGGTCATTTTTTCACAAGATGCCCATAATGGTTTTGGACATGAAACTTAACGGGAATGTTTTCCCGGTGGTTTTTGATGTGTTTTGAACGATTCTGATCTTCATATCTATCGCAAATGACTCGTTTTTGAGTGACTCATGGGGGACCCGAGTAATTTTTTTTTTTGGGGGGGGGGAGCAAAAGCGAGTTATGTGCTATATTTATAACCAAAGTTCACACAGATTTTCCGCTTTTAACAAGTAAAGGACAGCCAAACCTAAACTAACCTAACCTCGAAAACGAATCATTTGTGACGGAAACGTTACTTAGAAAAGTTGTTAGAAAATGACGAGATATACCTAGAACTGGACCCAAAAGTACTGTGGGATATTATGAGCAACTTGTAAAAAAAAAAAGTTAAAGGTGTAGTGATAATCGTGTGGCCAACAAAAGGTTAATATTGGTTAGGTTAGTATTTTTTACCCCTCAAGTTCCATCTTCTTCAAAGCTCTTCGTGTGGGTTAAGATTGGTCGAGTTAGGAAACTTCTGTGGCTTTAGTATCCAATAATCACGCATCTTTCACAAGTATAACAGTACTTATTGGTGGTCGTCACACACTAAGATTGGTTGGGTTGGGTTTCCTCGTATGGTCGCTCGTAAACATGATTAATATTCACTAAACCGATGAATCTGATGAAATAATCGTGTAAATCAGTTAATAAATGTTAATGGTTAATGTCTCCTTAACATTTACCGAAATGAATATGGTTAATAAAAGTACATACTGAGGCGAAATAATTGTACTAAAGAATAAATATAGTCATTTTTTTTTTAGTTAACGGTTTAAGCCCCGCCCCTCTTGCAGCTCATTGGCTCATACACTCAGTAATATTCCATTAATATTGATATATCACAAAATAATAATGCCTTTGGTATTTTGAGTATTAATGAATAAACCCGCATTATTATTAAGCTTCATATAATGGCGATGTTTGCCTCAGTAGTGAACATTAAAGAGCTTCTCGTGATGCTGCTCTTGTCACATCACAGCAGTAATATGAATGACAAGTTCTTTACCTATATTTGTATGCTGTTCACTGTTGAAATATTTATATCATTTAATTGTATGCATTTTTGTTTTCTTATTCGTACCGTTATTGCATTACACTTGCCCATGGCGTCATTTTTTTTTCTTCATGTTAGACTTGTGTACACAGGAGCGCCATCTGTGAACACCATCAAGGCTCCTCCTAGCCAGAGTCGGTTTGGGGCTGAGAATATTGAAGCAGGTTACCGGACTTGTGGCTGACTGTACCTCACCATCCCGGCCTGAGAGCTTATGACCGCCTGGCCATATTTTATATTTATATTTGTGACATAACTTTTTATCGATTTACTGGATCAATTAAATGTTTTTAAAGTTGTCCATGAAAGTTTCACATTTTCAATTTGCCGGATGTAGGTCGCGCTCTGATCGGCTGAAGTTATAGTTGAGCTAAATCGTAGCAGACAGTACTACAATAGTTCGGAGATAAAACTCACGAGAACAGGTAGTGAGAGTTGTGAGTTGTTGGTGGAGGCAGATTACAAGTGAGGATCATCCCACCACACAACACCTATCTCACCACCACCACCATACCTAACTCAGCACCTATCACCACACACCACCACCACCACCACACACCGCCACCACCACCACTCAACACCACCACTACACAACACCTGCCACACTTTCATTACAACAGTATCCCGGTGTTAGTCATAAAGGCACGCCAGCACAGTGATATTTTCGGAATAAATGTGTTGTTTAATGTTGATATTTAAGATGCAAGAACCATAACCATATGACTGGTGCTCTTATATAATGAAAATGTGCAGCTGACACCACCAAAATGAGTTTACTTTATTATTATTAACTAATCTGCAAATAGAGTTTAACAATGTTCATATTATTATTTTTTTTACATCTAATACAGTTAACATTTATTATAACGGGTATGGTATAATACTGCTACTAATGATAATTATAATAACAATAATGATAATAATAATAATATTAATAATAATGATAATGGTAATGACAATAATAGTAACTACAACAACAATAATAATCATAATAATAATAATAATAATAACGATGATGATGACACACACACACCTTGACGTAGCTCTTCACTTATATCAATAAGTTCATCTGTACATTGTCCTCGTAGTCTCCAGTCTTAATCTATACCTTTTTGACGTGGGTTATGGTCGTGGGTTGTGGGTCGTATTATGGTCGTGGGTCGTAAAAGTTGATAGGTCATTTACTGTTATTACCAAACACTCTCTCTCTCTCTCTCTCCCCAGAAATATGAGAAGAACCATCGAACTGCAGACAAATTCCCTTGAGCTTTACCTAATCTTATTCTTCTTTTCTTTTCTCTCTTTCCAGATATCCAAATTTGCTTTTGGTTAGTCGTGAATTATATTGGTAAGAAAAACCATCACTTTGTAAGATTATGCTGTGAGCTTTACATAAGTTATCGGGGGAATCTGGGACACATCGGAGGTACTGAAGAATTATGGTTAACTCGCTTGATATTGCTTTTGAGAGAGAGAGAGAGAGAGCTACCTCCTCCACCACACCACCACAATGCTGACCATCCTAGCTACCACACCACCATAACGTTGACCATTCTAGGTACCACACCACCCCATAACACTGACCATCCTAGCTTCCACACCACCACAGCGCTGGTCCCTCACACTTGAACTTAACTCACGGTAGTTTCTGCTCATTTCAAGGGCATCACTGAGAAAAATCTAAGCCATCTGAGAGTGTTGAAGATACACCTCACCACCAAGGAGAAACACTTTATGTAACATAGTGTCCAATTCTCTATAATACGGACTGCTTTGTTTACGTGTGGCCGAGAAATAGTGCAGCAGGAGTGTGTTTAAAGATTCTCAGTTTACTGTTTATGAGTTTACTGAAATGTGAGACTAAAAAAGAATTATCTAAGAGCATCTTATAGTTGTTTGTAGATATACACTTTGTTTACTTATATATATATATATATATATATATATATATATATATATATATATATATATATATATATATATATATATATATATATATATATATATATATATATATGTGTGTGTGTGTGTGTGTGTGTGTGTGGCTAAAATAAAATTATAGGAAGATTGGATTAGTTATATAAATACTTGGAGTTGAATTATCACAAAAGAAGATCAATTTATCGTCAATATACTTTGAGCTTTACTATTTTAAAAGATCAAATATATTGCCTTTATATAAATACTTTAAGTTTACTAATATATGTAACTAAACGTAAATCATCCTAAAGGAAACTGAAATTGATAGTGTATATATTTATCCTCAAATGTCTACAATAACTGTAGTTGTGTTGCAGTAAAAGGAGAACGTTTATTGTTGTTCAGGAGAGGCTATGAGGGTCACAAGTCACTGCAACCGTTTAATTTTTTAACACAACAAACACGGGAGCCTTAGTGCCTGGCTATATACTACTGTTATACTAGAGAGAGAGAGAGAGAGAGGCAACATTTCCACCAAGACTCACATAAGAAACAGAAGGTTCAGTTTACAATCGAATTTCCAATAACAATCACAGTTAACGTTTTCTCAACCCGAGATTAAGCAGTTGTCATACCGAGTTATATACATATTTTGTTTCTGTATGATGATGATACCTGGTGTATGTGTGTGTGTGGGGGAGACAGCTCAAATTAAAACAATATATTTTAAGTACACTCTTTTTCCGTATTTAGATTAAAAAAAAAGCGACAACTTATGGATTAGAAATGTTTGAACATTATACTTATTAGTATATAATAATTGGTGGGAAAGGTCAAGTATGATTCGTTTATAAACACCGACGTCAACACTCTAGCCTCAGGGTATCACCAGGTCAGTAGCACTAATTCTCTCGGGTGAAAAATATAAAAAACAAAAGCTATAATTATATTCCTTTTCTGCAGGTTGTTGGTCTCTGGGGAAATTAGGAGTGATAAATGACTTTCATCAATTTATAGAGAACAGATGAAGGAATTCCCCGCCAGGTGAGATAACCTGACTCTTCTCTAATTAATGAAACCAACAGCCGCTCTTAATGGATTTATTGTCTGAACCAAAACAATTAAAGTGAAACAAGGATGAAGTCAATAGCCGTGATCAATACCAGGTTTTAGAGGACAAAATCATAACACAGATTCACAAGTAGTTTACACGTAGTGTGTGTGACGAAGTCTGTCATTCTCCCCAAAGTATTGATCATAACAACACCACGGCCACACATCACCACCACCGAGTGACATTGAATGTAACACCTACAATAATTACTTTGAAATTAATTAAATTTAATAATGCTTATTGGTTCACAATGAAGGGCATATTAACATAGTTCACCATTGTATAAACTAGCAAAAGCTAAGGTACTCCAATTGTTTCCATTTTCCCGTGTGAGCTTTATCAAGATATATATATATATATATATATATATATATATATATATATATATATATATATATATATATATATATATATATATTATTTCCTGTAGTAGTTTGAAAGTTCCTGATATTAGTAAAACTATTTCATTCAAAAACCTTGTACGAGCAATAGGTAACTGAGACGGCTATGGTGTTGATGAGCGCCGATGAGACTACCTCCCTTGTCCTCATTATTATCGGTGGGAAAACTAGGGTAAAGAAATTCATATAGCGTCTAGTCGTCCAGTATTCCAAATGCCTTTCACTTAACTTACGATAATGGCCTCCCTGGGGTCCAAATAGTGACGCGTCCTTACCATGATGGTCAGCCAGCTCTCTCTCATCTCCGTGTAGTCTGGGAGAGGATTGCACTACCTCCGGCCACCTGCTACTTACCAGGAATGGGACGCTTGTCACTGTGTTAATACCAGGGGCAAATCCCGGGACTTGTAATTTGCTACAATTGTTGGGGTTTATGGTCACATTCGCAAATACTGTATTCAGCAGGCGAGGTGCGGACGTTGTTGAGGGGGGCGTGACTCTGTACTGTACTGTACCTTACATGGCCTCCCACAGTGACCTCGACTGGTTACGGTAAGTGGGGAGCAACTCAACGATAGGGAGGCGGCAGTAGAGACCCACAAACACACCCCGAACACAGTACTGTATAGTCTCCGAGGTGTCAAGGGGATGGTGTTACCGTCTGGCATTATAGATATGATAATCCCGAGGTGCTCTCAGTCCACCTAGCTGTAATTGGGGAAGTGAAGGCGGTTGAGTGCAGTCTTGGCTACAGGGCCTCCTTTACTTTCCGAAGACATGCTATGTAGTGTGCCGTATCCACACTGTCCCTAACTGGCAGCCATGTCTATGGGACTCACTATCACTTTTTCACAATTGAGTAACTACTCGAACACCTTCAGACAATCGCTCTTCTTAGGCAAAGGGTGGTCAGGCAGGAGCCCGACAGCTGCCACAGATCGCTGGACTTTAATAAGAACATAAGAACATAAGAAAGTGGGATACTGCAGGAGGCCGACTGGCCCATACAGGGCAGATCCCTTTCACACCCATCCCAGCACTTCCATGTGCCTATCCAACTTCGTCTTGAAGCTCCCTAGCGTCCCCGATCCTACTATAGCACTCGGTAGCCTATTCCACATATCCACAACTCTATTACCAAACCAGTGCTTGCTTATATCCTTTCTGAATCGGAATTTATCTAATTTAAAGCCATTTGTTCTAGTTATTTCGTTATTACTGAGCTTCAGAACATCTTCCATTTTACCCTTGTTAATCCCACTTACCCACTTGTACACCTCTATCATATCTCCCCTAACTCTACGCCTCTCTAATGAATGTAAGCCTAAGCTTTTCAGTCTTTCTTCATATGGAAGGTTTCTTATATTATGGATCATTTTTGTCATTCTTCTTT
>NW_024741702.1:0-9357 GCF_018991925.1 Homarus americanus | reverse complement strand
CTTTGTTATACTCCATTAGGGTCCTTTGTTATACTCAATCAGGGGACTTAGTTATACTCGACCAGGGGACTTTGTTATACTCGATTAGGGGGCTTTGTTATACTCGATCAGGGGTCTTTGTTATACTCGATCAGAAGACTTTGTTATACTCGATCTTGGGACTTTATTATACTCCATTAGAGTCCTTTGTTAAACTCAATGAGGGGACTTAGTTATACTCGATTAGTGGACTTTGTTAGACTCGATCAGAGGACTTTGTTACACTAGATCAGGGGACTTTGTTATACTCGATGAGGGGGCTTTGTTTAACTCGATCAGGGACTTAGTTATACTCGATCAGGGGACTTTGTTATACTCGATTAGGGGACTTTGTTATACTCGATCTTGAGAAGTTGTTATAGTCCATTAGGGTCCTTTATTATACTCGATCAGGTGACTTTGTTATACTCGATCCGGAGCTTTATTTTACTCGATAAGGGGACTTTGTTATACTCGACCAGGGGACTTTGTTATACTCGATCAGGGGACTTTGTTATACTAGATCAGGGGACTTTGTTTTACTCGTTCCGGGGCTTTATTATACTCGGTATGGGGACTTTGTTATACTCGATCAGGGGACTTTGTTATACTCGATGAGGAAACTATGTTATACTCGATCTTGGGACTTTGTTAAACTGGATTAGGGGCCTTTGTTATACTCCATTAGGGGCCTTTGTTATACTGGATCAGGGGACTTTGTTGTAATCAATCAGGGGACTTGTTATACTCGATCATGGGGCTTTGTTATACTCGATCAAGAGACTTTGTATATACTCAACTAGGGACTTTGTTATATTCGGTCAGGGGCCTTTCTTATACTCGATCAGGGGGCTTTGTTATGCTCGATGAGGGGACTTTGTTATTCTCAATCAGGGGACTTTGTTATACTCCATCAGGGGACTTAGTTATACTCGATCGGAAAACTTTGTTATACTCGATCATGGGACTTTGTTATACTCCAATAGGGTCCTTTGTTATACTTGATTAGGGGACTGTGTTATACTCGACCAGGGGACTTTGTTATACTCGATAAAGGGCCTTTTTTACACTCGATGAGGGTACTTTGTTATACTCGATCTTGAGACTTTGTTAAACTCGATCAGGGGCCTTTGTTATACTCCATTAGGGGCCTTTGGTATACTGGATCAGTGGACTTTGTTATAATCGATCAGGGGACTTTGTTATGCTCGATGAGGGGGGCTTTGTTATACTCGATCAGGAGACTTTGTATATACTCAACTAGGGACTTTGTTATATTTGGTTAGGGGCCTTTCTTAAACTCGATCAGGGGACTTTGTTATACTCGATCAGGGGGCTTTGTTATACTCGATTAGGGGACTTTATTTATATAGTCGGGGCTTTGTTTTCTCGATCAAGGGGACTTTATTGCCTGCTCGATCAGGGGACTTTCTTATATACTCGATCAGGGACTTTATTATACTCAATGGTTTCTTACCATCGATTAGGGGACTTTGTTGTATGATCAGGACTTTTGTTATACTCGGCAAGGTGGCTTTCTTATATCGATCAGAGGAGACTTTATTACACTCGAACAGGGACTTTGTTATACTCGATCAAGTGCTTTGTTACCTCGAACAGGGACATATACTCGATCAGGGGACTTTGTTATACTCGATCAGCGGGCTTTGTTATACTCGATCAGGGGACTTTGTTATACTCGATCAGGGGACTTTGTTATACTCGATCAGGGGACTTTGTTATACTCGATCAGGGGACTTTGTCATACTCGATCAGGGGACTTTGTTATATTCGATCTTGAGACTTTGTTATATTCCATTAGGGTCCTTTATTACACTCGATCAGGGGACTTTGTTTTACTCGGTCAGGGGATTTTGTTGCGCCTCGATCGAGGGGCTTTTTATTGCCTACGATCAGGAGACTTTGTTATCTCGATTAGGGGACTTTGTATATTCAATCCGAGGACTTCAATACCGTCAGTTAGGACTTTGTTATACTCGATGAGGGGACTTTGTTATACTCGACGATTTGGCTTTCTTATACTCGATCAGAGGACTTTGTTACACTCGAACAGGGGACTTAGTTATACTCGATTAGGGGACTTTTTCATACTCGATGAGGGGGCTTTGTTTTACTCGATCAAGGGACTTTGTTATACTCGATTAGGGGTGTTTGTTTTACTCGATCAGGGGACTTTGTTATACTCGATCAGGGGACTTTGTTATACTCGACCAGGGGCCTTTGTTATACTCGATCAGAGGACTTTGTTATACTCGATGAGGGGACTTTGTTATACTCGATCTTGGGACTTTGTTAAACTCGATCTTGGGACTTTGTTAAACTCGATCAGCGGACTTTGTTATACTCAATCAGGGGGCTTTGATTTATTCGATCTTGGGACTTTGTTATACTCGATCAGGGGACTTTGTTTTACTCGATTAGGGATTTTGTTATTTTCGACCAAGGGCCTTTGTTATTCTCCAGTTGGGGAATAGGTTATACTCGATCATGGGGCTTTGTTATACTCGATCAGGGACTTTTTTATACTCGCTCAGGGGACTTTGTTATAGTCGGTCAGCGGACTTTGTAATACTCGATCAGGGGACTTTGTTATACTCGATCAGGGGACTTTGTTATACTCGATCAGGGGACTTTGTTATACTCGATCAGGGGACTTTGTTATACTCGATCAGGGGACTTTGTTATACTCGTCGAGGGGGCTTTGTTATACTCGATTAGGAGACTTTGTTATACTCGATCAGAGGACTTTGTTACACTAGATCAGGGGACTTTGTTATACTCGATGAGGGGGCTTTGTTTTACTTGATCAGGGGACTTTGTTATACTCGATCAGGGGACTTTGTTATACTCGATCTTGAGACTGTGTTATAGTCCATTAGGGTCCTTTATTATACTCGATCAGAGGACTTAATTATACTCGATCAGGGAACTTTGTTATACTCGATCAGGGGACTTTGTTATTCTCGATGAGGGGACTTTGTTATACTCGATCAGGGGACTTAATTTACTCGATCTGAGGACTTTGTCATACTCGATTTTGGGACTTTGTTATACTCCATTAGGGTCCGTTGTTATACTCAATCAGGGGACTTAGTTATACTCGATCAGGGGATTTTGTTATACTCGATTAGGAGGCTTTGTTATACTCGATCAGGGGACTTTGTTATACTCGATCAGAAGACTTTGTTATACTCGATCTTGGTACTTTGTTATACTCCATTATGGTCCTTTGTTAAACTCAATGAGGGGACTTAGTTACACTCGATTAGTGGACTTTGTTAGACTCGATCAGAGCACTTTGTTACACTAGATCAGGGGACTTTGTTATACTCGATGGGGGGCTTTGTTTAACTCGATCAGGGACTTAGTTATACTCGATCAGGGGACTTTGTTATACTCGATTAGGGGACTTTGTTATACTCGATCTTGAGACGTTGTTATAGTCCATTAGGGTCCTTTATTATACTCGATCAGGGAACTTTGTTGTACTCGATACGGGGCTTTATTATACTCGATAAGGGGACTTTGTTATACTCGACAAGGGGACTTTGTTATACTCGATCAGGGGACTTTGTTATACTAGATCAGGTGATTTTGTTATACTCGATCCGGGGCATTATTATACTCGGTAAGGGGACTTTGTTATACTCGATCAGGGGACTTTGTTATACTCGATGAGGGGACTATGTTATACTCGATCTTGGGACTTTGATAAACTGGATCAGGGGCCTTTGCTATACTCCATTAAGGGCCTTTGTTATACTGGATTAGGGGACTTTGTTGTAATCAATCAGGGGACTTTGTTATACTCGATCAGGGGGCTTTGTTATACTCGATCAAGAGACTTTGTATATACTCAACTAGGGACTTTGTGATATTCGTTCAGGGGCCTTTCTCATACTCGATCAGGGGGCTTTGTTATGCTCGATGAGGGAACTTTGTTATTCTCGATCAGGGGACTTTGTTATACTCGATATTGGGACTTTGTTAAACTCGATCTTGGGACTTTGTTAAACTCGATCAGCGGACTTTGTTATACTCGATCAGGGGGCTTTGATTTACTCGATCTTGGGACTTTGTTTTACTCGATCAGGGAACTTTATTTTACTCGATCAGGGACTTTGTTATTTTCGACCAAGGGCCTTTGTTATACTCGAGTCGGGGAATAGGTTATACTCGATCATGGGGCTTTGTTATACTCGATCAGGGTCTTTGTTATACTCGACCAGGGACTTTGTTATGCTCGACGAGGGGTTTTGTTATACTCGATCAGGGGACTTTGTTATACTCGCTCAGGGGACTTTGTTATAGTCGATCAGCGGACTTTGTTATACTCGATCAGGAGACTTTGTTATACTCGATCAGGGGACTTTGTTATACTCGATCAGGGGACTTTGTTACACTCGATCAGGGGACTTTATTATACTCCATTAGGGTCCTTTGTTAACCTCAATCAGGGGACTTAGTTATACTCGATTAGGGGACTTTGTTATACTCGATCAGAGGACTTAGTTATACTCGATCAGGGAACTTTGTTATACTCGATGAGGGGACTTTGTTATACTCGATGAGGGGACTTTGTTATACTCGATCAGGGGACTTTATTTTACTCGATCAGAGGACTTTGTCATACTCGATCTTGGGACTTTGTTATACTCCATTAGGGTCCTTTGTTATACTCAATCAGGGGACTTAGTTATGCTCGATCAGGGGACTTTGTTATACTCGATTAGGGGGCTTTGTTATAATCGATCAGGGGACTTTGTTATACTCGATCAGAAGACTTTGTTATACTCGATCTTGGGACTTTGTTATACTCCATTAGGATCCTTTGTTAAACTCACTGAGGGGACTTAGTTATACTCGATTAGTGGACTTTGTTAGACTCGATCAGAGTACTTTGTTACACTAGATCAGGGGACTTTGTTATACCTGATGAGGGGGCTTTGTTTAACTCGATTAGTGGACTTTGTTAGACTCGATCAGAGTACTTTGTTAGACTCGATCAGAGTACTTTGTTATACTCGATCAGGGGACTTTGTTATACTCGATCTTGAGACGTTGTTATAGTCCATTAGAGTCCTTTATTATACTCGATTAGGGGACTTTGTTATACTCGTTCCGGGGCTTTATTATACGCGATAAGGGGACTTTGTTATACTCGACCAGGGGACTTTGTTATACTCGATCAGGGGACTTTGTTATACTAGATCAGGGGACTTTGTAATACTCGATCCGGGGCTTTATTATACTCGGTAAGGGGACTTTGTTATACTCGATTAGGGGACTTTGTTATACTCGATGAGGGGATTATGTTATACTCGATCTTGGGACTTTGTTAAACTGGATCAGGGGCCTTTGTTATACTCCATTTGGGGCCTTTGTTATACTGGATCAGGGGACTTTGTTATAATCACTCAGGGGACTTTGTTATACTCGATCAGGGGGCTTTGTTATACTCGATCAAGAGACTTTGTATATACTCAACCAGGGACTTTGTGATATTCGTTCAGGAGCCTTTCTTATACTCGATCAGGGGGCTTTGTTATGCTCGATGAGGGGACTTTGTTATTCTCGATCAGGGGACTTTGTTATACTCGATCATGGGACTTTGTTAAATTCGATCTTGGGACTTTGTTAAACTCGATCAGCGGACTTTGTTATACTAGATGAAGGGGCTTTGATTTACTCGATCTTGGGACTTTGTTATACTCGATCAGGGGACTTTGTTTTACTCGATCAGGGACTTTGTTATTTTCGACCAAGGGCCTTTGTTATGCTCGAGTTGGGGAATAGGTTATACTCGATCATGGGGCTTTGTTATACTCGATCAGGGACCTTGTTATACTCGACCAGGGACTTTCTTATACTCGATGAGGGGGCTTTTTTTACTCGATCAGGGGACTGTGTTATACTCGCTCAGGGGACTTTGTTATAGTCGATCAGCGGACTTTGTTATACTCGATCAGGGGACTTTGTTATACTGGATCAGGGGACTTTGTTATACTCGATCAGGGGACTTTGTTATACTCGATCAGGGGACTTTGTTATACTCCATTAGGGTCCTTTGTTAAACTCAATCAGGGGACTTAGTTATACTCGATTAGGGGACTTTGTTAGTCTCGATCAGAGGACTTAGTTATACTCGATCAGAGAACTTTGTTATACTCGATCAGGGGACTTTGTAATACTCGATGAGGGGACTTTGTTATACTCGATCAGGGGACTGTATTTTACTCGATCAGAGGACTTTGTCATACTCGATCTTGGGACTTTGTTATACTCCATTAGGGTCCTTTGTTATTCTCAATCAGGGGACTTAATTATACTCGATCAGGGGACTTTGTTATACTCGATTAGGGGGCTTTGTTATACTCGATCAGGTGACTTTGTTATACTCGATCAGAAGACTTTGTTATACTCGATCTTGGGACTTTGTTATGCTCCATTAGGGTCCTTTGTTAAACTCAATGAGGGGACTTAGTTATACTCGATTAGTGGACTTTGTTAGACTCGATCAGAGGACTTTGTTACACTAGATCAGGGGACTTTGTTATACTCGATGAGGGGGGTTTGTTTAACTCGATCAGGGACTTAGTTATACTCGATATGAGGACTTTGTTATACTCGATTAGGGGACTTTGTTATACTCGATGTTGAGACGTTGTTATAGTCCATTAGGGTCCTTTATTATACTCGATCAGGTGACTTTGTTATACTCGATCCGGGGCTTTATTATACTCGATAAGGACCTTGTTATACTCGACCAGGGGACTTTGTTATACTCGATCAGGGGACTTTGTTATACTAGATCTGGGGACTTTGTTATACTCGATCCGGGGCTTTATTATACTCGGTAAGGGGACTTTGTTATACTCGATCAGGGGACTTTGTTATACTCGATGAGGGGCCTATGTTATACTCGATCTTGGGACTTTGTTAAACTGGATCAGGGGCCTTTGTTATACTCCATTAGGGGCCTTTGTTATACTGGATCAGGGGACTTTGTTGTAATCAATCAGGGGACTTTGTTAGACTCTATCAGGGGGCTTTGTTATACTCGATCAAGAGACTTTGTATATAATCAACTAGGGACTTTGTTATATTCGGACAGGGGCCTTTCTTATACTCGATGAGGGGGCTTTGTTATGCTCGATGAGGGGACTTTGTTATTCTCGATCAGGGGACTTTGTTATACTCCATCAGGGGACTTAGTTATACTCGATCGGAAGACTTTGTTATACTCGATCTTGGGACTTTGTTATACTCCAATAGGGTCCTTTGTTATACTTGATCAGGGGACTGTGTTATACTCGACCAGGGGACTTTGTTATACTCGATGAAGGGCCTTTGTTATACTCGATGAGGGTACTTTGTTATACTCGATCTTGGGACTTTGTTAAACTCGATCAGGGGCCTTTGTTATACTCCATTAGAGGCCTTTGTTATAATGGATCAGGGGACTTTGTTATAATCGATCAGGGGACTTTGTTATGCTCGATGAGGGGGCTTTGTTATACTCGATCAGGAGACTTTGTATATACTCAACTAGGGACTTTTTTATATTCGGTCAGGGGCCTTTCTTATACTCGATCAGGGGACGTTGTTATACTCGATCAGGGGGCTTTGTTATACTCGATTAGGGGACTTTGTTATACTCGATCAAGGGGCTTTGTTTTCCTCGATCAAGGGACTTTGTTATACTCGATCAGGGGACTTTGTTATACTCGATCAGGGGACTTTATTATACTCAATCAGCGGACTTTATTATACTCAATCAGCGGACTTTATTATAATCGATTAGGAGACTTTGTTATACTCGATCAGGGGACTTTGTTATACTCGACGAGGTGGCTTTCTTACACTCGATTAGAGGACTTTGTTACACTCGAACAGGGGACTTTGTTATACTCGATCAGGGGACTTTGTTATACTCGATGAGGGGTCTTTGTTTTACTCGATCGGGGGACTTTGTTATACTCGATCTTGAGAATTTGTTATACTCCATTAGGGTCCTATATTATACTCGATCAGGGGACTTAGTTATACTCGGTCAGGGGACTTTGTTATACTCGATCAGGGGAATTTGTTATACTCAATGAGGGGACTTTGTTTTAATCGATCAGAGGACTTTGTTATACTCGATCTTGGGACTTTGTTATACTCCATTAGGGTCCTTTGTTATACTCAATCATGGGACTTAGTTATACTCGATTAGGGGACTTTTTTATACTCGATGAGGGGGCTTTGTTATACTCGATCAGTGGACTTTGTTATACTCGATCAAGGGTGTTTGTTTTACAAGATCAGGGGACTTTGTTATACTCGATCAGTTGACTTTTTTATACTCGATCAGGGGACTTTGTTATACTCGACCAGAGGCCTTTTTATACTCGATCAAGGGACTTTGTTATTCTCGATGAGGGGACTTTGTTATACTCGATCTTGGGACTTTGTTAAACTCGATCTTGGGACTTTGTTAAACTCGATCAGCGGACTTTGTTATACTCGATCAGGGGGCTTTGATTTACTCGATCTTAGGACTTTGTTATACTCGATCAGGGGACTTTGTTTTACTCGATCAGGAACTTTGTTATTTTCGACCAAGGGCCTTTGTTATACTCGAGTCGGGGAATAGGTTATACTCGATCATGGGGCTTTGTTATACACGATCAAGGACTTTGTTATACTCGACCAGGGACTTTCTTATACTCGACGAGGGTTCTTTGTTGTACTCGATCAGGGTACTTTGTTACACTCGCTCAGGGGACTTTGTTATAGTCGATCAGCGGACTTTGTTATACTCGATCAGGGGACTTTGTTATACTCGATCAGGGGACTTTGTTATACTCGATCAGGGGACTTTGTTATACTCCATTAGGGTCCTTTGTTAAACTCAATCAGGGGACTTAGTTATACTCGATTAAGGGACTTTGTTATACTCGATTAGAGGACTTTGTTACACTAGATCAGGGGACTTTGTTATACTCGATGAGAGGGCTTTGTTTTACTCGATCAGGGGACTTTGTTATACTCGATCAGGGGACTTTGTTATACTCGCTCAGGGGACTTTGTTATAGTCGATCAGCGGACTTTGATATACTCGATCAGGAGACTTTGTTATACTCGATCAGGGGACTTTGTTATACTCGATCAGGGGACTTTGTTATACTCGATCTTGAGACTTTGTTATACTCCATTAGGGTCCTTTATTATACTTGATTAGGGGACTTTGTTATACTCGATCAGAGGACCCTGTTACACTAGATCAGGGGACATTGTTATACTCGATGAGGGGGCTTTGTTTTACTCGATCAG
>NW_024741701.1:0-16557 GCF_018991925.1 Homarus americanus | reverse complement strand
GATGATTTAACCCCTTCAGATGCTTACCTGTATGATGATCTAACCCCATGAGAAGCTTACCTGTATGATGATCTAACCACTTGAGAAGCTTACCTGTAAGATGATTTAACCCCTTGATAAGCCTACCTGTATGATGATTTAACCCCTTGAGAAGCTTTCCTGTACGATGATTTAACCCCTTGAGAAGCCTACCTGTATGATGATTTAACCCCTTGAGAAGCTTACCTGTATGATGATTTAACCCCTTGAGATGCTTACCTGTATGATGATTTATCACCTTGAGAAGCTTACCTGTATGATGATTTAACCCCTTGAGAAGTTTACCTGTATGATGATTTAACCCCTTGAGAAGTCTACCTGTATGATGAATTAACCCCTTAAGAAGCTTACCTGTATGATGATTTAACACCTTGAGAAGCTTACCTGTATGATGATTTAACCCCTTGAGAAGCCTACCTGTATGATGATTTAATCCCTTGGGAAGCCTACCTGTATGATGATTTAACCCCTTGAGAAGTTTACCTGTATGATGATTTAACCCCATGAGAAGCCTACCTGTATGATGATTTAACCCCTTGAGAAGCTTACCTGTATGATGATTACACCCTTGAGAAGCTTACGTGTATGATGATTTATCGCCTTGAGAAGCTTACCTGTATGATGATTTAACCCCTTGAGAAGCTTACCTGCATGATGATTTAACCCTTTGAGAAGCTTACCTTCTATGATGATTTAACCACTTGAGAAGCCTAACTGTATGATGATTTAACCCCTTGAGAAGCTTACCTGTATGATGATTTAAATCCCTCAGAAGCTTACCTGTATGATTATTTAACCCTTGAGAAGCTTACCTGTATGATGATTTAACCCTTGAGAAGTCTAATACCTGTATGATGATTTTAACCCTTTGAGAAGGCTTTATCTGTATGATGATTTAACCCTTGGAGAAGCCTACTCTGTGTTGATGATTTAAACCCAAATGAGACGTTTACCTGTATGAAGATTTAACCTTGGAGAAGCCTACCTGTATGATGATTTAACCCCTTGGAGAAGCTTACCTGTATGATGATTTAACCTCTTGGAGAAGCTTACCTGTATGATTGATTAACCCCTTGGAGAAGCTTTGGCCTGTATGATGATTTAACCCCTTGAGAAGCCTCCGTGTATAATGATTTAATCTCCTGAAAACTTACCTGTATGATGATTTAACCCCTTGAGAAGCCTACCTGTATGATCATTTAACCCCTTGAGAAACTTACCTGTTTGATGATTTAACCACTTGAGAAGCCTACCTGTATGATGATTTAACCCCTGAGAAGCCTACCTGTATGATGATTTAACCCCTTGAGAAGCTTACCTGTATGATGATTTAACCCCTTGAGAAGCCTGCATGTATGATAATTTAACCCCTTGAGAAGCCTACCTGTATGATGATTTAAGCCCTTGAGAAGCCTACCTGCATGATGATTTAACCCCTTGAGAAGCTTACCTGTATGATGATTTAACCCCTTGAGAAGCCTACCTGTATGATGATTTAACCCTTGAGAAGCTTACCTGTATGATGATTTAACCCCTTGAGTAGCCTACCTGTATGATGATTTAGCCTCGATAGCCTACGTGTATGATGATTTAACCCCGAAAAGCTTACCTGTATGATGATTTAAAAACCTCTTGAGAAGTTTACCTGTATGATGATTTAACCCCTGAGAAGCCTCTACCTGTAAGGATGATTTAACCCCTTGAGAAGCCTACCTGTATGATGATTTAACCCCTTGAGAAGCCTCCGTGTATAATGATTTAACACCCTGAAAAGCTTACCTGTATGATGATTTAACCCCTTGAGAAGCCTACCTGCATGATGATTTAACCCCTTGAGAAGCTTACATGTATGATGATTTAACCCCTTGAGAAGCCTACCTGTATGATGATTTAACCCCATGAGAAGCTTACCTGTATGATGACTTAACCCCTTGAGAAGCCTACCTGTATGATAATTTAACCCCTTGAGAAGTCTACCTGTATGATGATTTAAGCCCTTGAGAAGCCTACCTGCATGATAATTTAACCCCTTGAGAAGCTTAACTGTATGATGATTTAACCCCTTGAGAAGCCTACCTGTATGATGATTTAACCCCTTAAGAAGCTTATCTGTATGATGAATTAAGCCCTTGAAAAACCTATTTGGATGATGATTTAACCCCTTGAGAAGCTTACCTGTATGATGATCTAACCCCTTGAGAATCCTACCTTTGTGATGATTTAACGCCCTGAGAAGCTTATCTGTATGATGAATTAAGCCCTTGAAAAACCTACTTGGATGATGATTTAACCCCTTGAGAAGCTTACCTGTATGATGATTTAACCCCATGAGAAGCCTACCTGTATGATGATTTAACCCCTTGAGAAGCTTACCTGTATGATGATTTAAAACCCTTGAGAAGCTAACGTGTATGATGATTTAACCCCTTGAGAAGTTTACCTGTATGATGTTTTAACCCCTTGAGACGCCTACCTTTATGATGATTTAACCCCTTGAGAAGCTTACCTGTATGATGATTTAACCCCTTGAGAAGCCTACCTGTATGATGATTTAACCCCTTGAGAACCCTACCTGTATGATGATTTATCCCCTTGAGAAACCTACCTGTATGATGATTGAACCCCTTGAGAAGATTACCTGTATGATGATTTAACCCCTTGAGAAGCCTACCTGTATGATGATTAAACCCCTTGAGAAGTTTACCTGTATGCTGATTTAACCCCTTGAGAAGCCTACCTGTATGATGATTTAACCACTTGAGACGCTTACCTGTATGAAGATTTAACCCCTTGAGAAGCTTACCTGTATGATGATTTAACCCCTTGAGAAGCCTACCTGTATGATAATTCAACCCCATGAGAAGCCTACCTGTATGATGATTTAACCCCTTGAGAAGCCTACCTGTATGATAATTTAACTCCTTGAGAAGCTTACCTGTATGATGATCTAACCTCTTGAGAAGCTTTCCTGTATGATGATTTAACCCCTTGAGAATCCTACCTGTATGATGATTTACCCCCTTGAGAAGCTTACCCGTATGATGATTTAACCCATTGAGAAGCTTACCTGTATGATGATTTAACCCCTAGAAAAGCTTACCTGTATGATGATTTAACCCCTTGAGAAGCTTACCTGTATGATGATTTAACGCCTTGAGATGCTTACCTGTATGATGATTTAACCCCTTGAGAAGCTTACCTCTATGATGATTTAGCCCCTTGAGAAGCTTACCTGTATGATGATTTAACCCCTTGAGAAGCCTACCTGTATGATGATTTAACCCCTTGAGAACCCTACCTGTATGATGATTTAACCCCTTGAGAAACCTACCTGTATGATGATTGAACCCCTTGAGAAGATTACCTGTATGATGATTTAACCCCTTGAGAAGCCTACCTGTATGATGATTTAACCTTTTGAGAAGCCTACGTGTATGATGATTTAAGCCCCTGAAAAGCTTACCTGCATGATGGTTTAACCCCTTGAGAAGTCTACCTGTATGATGATTTAACCCCTTGAGAAGCTCTACCTGTATGATGATTTAACCCCTTGAGAAGCCTACTCCAAAGGATATAATTTAACCCTTGGAGAAGCTTGGCATTGCATAGATGATCTAACCCCTTGAGAAGCTTTCTGTATGATGATTTTAAACTCTTGAGAACTTACCTGTATGGATGATTTACTCCCTGAGAAGCTTACCTGCATGATGATTTGAACCCCTTGAGAAGCTTACCTGTATGATGATTTAACGCTTTGAGAAGCTTACCTGTATGATGATTTAACCCCTTGAGAAGCTTACCTCTATGATGATTTAGCCCCTTGAGAAGCTTACCTGAATGATAATTTAACCCCTTGAGAAGCCTACCTGTATGATGATTTAACCCCTTGAGAAGCCTACCTGTATGATGATTTAACCCCTTGACAAGCTTACCTGTATGATGATTTATCCCCTTGAGAAGCTTACCTGTATGATGATTTAAACCCTTGAGAAGCTTACGTGTATGATGATTTAACCCCTTGAGAAGCTTACCTGTATGATGATTTAACCCCTTGAGAAGCTTACCTATATGATGATTTAACCCCTTGAGAAGCTTACCTGTATGATGATTTAACACCTTGAGAAGCTTACCTGTATGATGATTTAACCCCTTGAGAAGCCTACCTGTATGATGATTTAACCCCTGGAGAAGCTTACCTGTATGATGATTTAACCCCTTGAGAAGCTTACCTGTATGATGATTTAACCCCTGGAGACGCTTACCTGTATGATGATTTAACCCCTTGAGAAGCTTACCTGTATGATGCTGATTTCTAAGACCTTGAAAAGCTTACCGGTATAATGATTTAACCCCTTGAGAAGCTTACCGGTATGATGATTTAACCCCTTGAGAAGCTTACCTGCATGATGATTCAACCCCTTGAGAAGCTTACCTGTATGATGATTTATCCACTTGAGAAGCCTACCTGTATGATGAGTTACCCCCTTGAGAAGTTTACCTGTATGATGATTTAACCTCTTGAGAAGCCAACCTGTATGATGATTTAACCCCTTGAGAAGCTTACCGGTATGATGATTTAACCCCTTGAGAAGCTTACCGGTATGATGATTTAACCCCTTGAGAAGCTTATCCTGCATGATGATTTAACCCCTTGAGAAGCTTACCTGTATGATGAATTAACCCCTTGAGAAGCTTACCTGCATGATGATTTAACCCTTGAGAAGTCTACCGTATGATGATTTAACTCCTTAAGAAGCTTACCTGTATGATGATTTAACACCTGAGAAGCTTTACCTGTATGATGATTTAACCCTTGAGAAGCTTCCACTTGTATGATGATTTAATCCCTGGGAAGCCTACCTGTATGATGATTTAACCCCTTGAGAAGCTTACCTGTATGATGATTTAAACCCTTGAGAAGCTTACGTGTATGATGATTTAACCCCTTGAGAAGCTTACCTGTATGATTATTTAACCCCTTGAGAAGCTTACCTGTATGATGATTTATCGCCTTGAGAAGCTTACCTGTATGATGATTTAACCCCTTGAGAAGCTTATCTGCATGATGATTTAACCCTTTGAGAAGCTTACCTTCTATGATGATTTAACCACTTGAGAAGCCTAACTGTATGATGATTTAACCCCTTGAGAAGCTTACCTGTATGATGATTTAACCCCTTGTGAAGCTTACCTGTATGATTATTTAACCCCTTGAGAAGCTTACCTGTATGATGATTTAACCCCTTGAGAAGCCTACCTGTATGATGATTTAACCCCTTGAGAAGTTTATCTGTATGATGATTTAACCCTTGAGAAGTCTACCTGTATGATGATATAACCCCTTGAGAAGCTTACCTGTATGATGATTTAACCTCTTGAAAAGCTTACCTGTATGATGATTTAACCCCTTGAGAAGCTTACCTGTATGATGATTTAAACTCTTGAGAAGCTTACGTGTATGATGATTTAACCCCATGAGAAGCTTACCTGTATGATGATTTAACCCCTTGAGAAGCTTACCTGTATGATGATTTATTCCCTTGAGAAGCTTACCTTTATGTTGATTTAACCCCTTGAGAAGCTTACCTGCATGATGATTTAACCCCTTGAGAAGCTTACCTGTATGATGATTTAACCACTTGAGAAGCCTACCTGTATGATGATTTAACCCCTTGAGAAGCCTACATGTATGATGATTTAACCCCTTGAGAAGCCTACCTGTATGATGATTTAACCCCTTGAGAAGTTTACCTGTATGATGATTTAACCCCTTGATAAGCCTCCGTGTATGATGATTTAAGCCCTTGAGAAGCCTACCTGCATGATGATTTAACCCCCTGAGAAGCTTACCTGTATGATGATTTAACCCCTTGAGAAGCCTACCTGGATGATGATTTAACCCCTTGAGAAGCCTACCTGGATGATGATTTAACCCCTTGAGAAGCTTACCTGTATGATGATTTAACCCCTTGAGAAGCCTACCTGTATGATGATTTAACCCCTTGAGAAGCTTACCTGTATGATGATTTAACCCCTTGAGAAGCCTACCTGTATGATGATTTAGCCCCTTGAGAAGCCTACGTGTATGATGATTTAACCCCCTGAAAAGCTTACCTGTATGATGATTTAAACCCTTGAGAAGCTTACCTGTATGATGATTTAACCCCTTGAGAAGCCTACCTGTATGATGATTTAACCCCTTGAGAAGCCTACCTGTATGATGATTTAACCCCTTGAGAAGCCTCCGTGTATAATGATTTAACACCCTGAAAAGCTTACCTGTATGATGATTTAACCCCTTGAGAAGCCTACCTGCATGATGATTTAACCCCTTGAGAAGCTTACATGTATGATGATTTAACCCCTTGAGAAGCCTACCTGTATGATGATTTAACCCCATGAGAAGCTTACCTGTATGATGATTTAACCCCTTGAGAAGCCTTCCTGTATGATAATTTAACCCCTTGAGAAGTCTACCTGTATGATGATTTAAGCCCTTGAGAAGCCTACCTGCATGATGATTTAACCCCTTGAGAAGCTTAACTGTATGATGATTTAACCCCTTGAGAAGCCTACCTGTATGATGATTTAACCCCTTAAGAAGCTTATCTTTATGATGAATTAAGCCCTTGAAAAACCTACTTGGATGATGATTTAACCCCTTGAGAAGCTTACCTGTCTGATGATCTAACCCCTTGAGAATCCTACCTGTATGATGATTTAACCCCCTGAGAAGCTTATCTGTATGATGAATTAAGCCCTTGAAAAACCTACTTGGATGATGATTTAACCCCTTGAGAAGCTTACCTGTATGATGATTTAACCCCATGAGAAGCCTACCTGTATGATGATTTAACCCCTTAAGAAGCTTACCTGTATGATGATCTAAAACCCCTGAGAAGCTTATGTGTATGATGATTTAACCCCTTGAGAAGTTTACCTGTATGATGTTTTAACCCCTTGAGACGCCTACCTTTATGATGATTTAACCCCTTGAGAAGCTTACCTGTATGATGATTTAACCCCTTGAGAAGCCTACCTGTATGATGATTTAACCCCTTGAGAACCCTACCTGTATGATGATTTAATGCCTTGAGAAACCTACCTGTATGATGATTGAACCCCTTGAGAAGATTACCTGTATGATGATTTAACCCCTTGAGAAGCCTACCTGTATGATGATTGAACCCCTTGAGAAGCTTACCTGTATGATGATTTAACCCCATGAGAAGCCTACGTGTATGATGATTTAACCCCCTGAAAAGCTTACCTGTATGACGATTTAACCCCTTGAGAAGCCTACCTGTATGATGATTTAACTCCTTGAGAAGCCTACCTGTATGATAATTTAACTCCTTGAGAAGCTTACCTGTATGATGATCTAACCCCTTGAGAAGCTTTCCTGTATGACGATTTAACCCCTTGAGAATCCTACCTGTATGATGATTTAACCCCTTGAGAAGCTTACCTGTATGATGATTTAACCCCTTGAGAAGCTTACCTGTATGATGATTTAACCCCTTGAGAAGCTTACCTGTATGATGATTTAACCCTTGAGAAGCTTACCTGTATGATGATTTAACGCTTTGAGATGCTTACCTGTATGATGATTTAACTCCCTTGAGTAGCTTACCTCTAAGGGATATTTAGCCCCTTTGAGAAGTTTACCTGTGTGCTGATTTAACCCCCTGAGAAGCCTACCTGTATGATGATTTATCCCCTTGAGAAGCCTACGTGTATGATGATTTAACCACCTGAGAAGCTTACCTGTATGATGATTTAACCCCTTGAGAAGCCTACCTGTATGATGATTTAACCCCTTGAGAAGCTTACCTGTATGATGATTTAACCCCTTGAGAAGCTTACCTGTATGATGATTTATCCCCTTGAGAAGCTTACCTGTATGATGAGTTAACCCCTTGAGAAGCTTACCTGTATGATGATTTAAGACCTTGAGAAGCTTGCCTGTATGATGATTTAACCCCTTGAGAAGCCTACCTGTATGATGAGTTAACCCCTTGAGAAGCTTACCTGTATGATGATTTAAGACCTTGAGAAGCTTGCCTGTATGATGATTTAACCCCTTGAGAAGCTTACTTGTATGATGATTTAACCCCTTGCGAAGCCTACCTGTACGATGATTTAACCCCTTGAGAAGCCTACCTGTATGATGATTTAACCTCTTGAGAAGCTTACCTGTATGGTGATTTAACCCCTTGAGAAGCTTACTGTATGATGATTTAATGAGAAGCTTACCTGTATGATGATAACCCCTTGAGAACCCCTTGAGAAGCTTACCTGTATGATGATTTAAACCCTTGAGAAGCTTACGTGTATGATGATTTAACCCCTTGAGAAGCTTAACTGTATGATGATTTAACCCCTTGAGAAGCTTACCTGTATGATGATTTATCCTCTTGAGAAGCTTACCTGTATGATGATTTAACCCCTTGAGAAGCTTACCTGCATGATGATTTAACCCCTTGAGAAGCTTACTGGTATGATGATTTAACCACTTGAGAAGCCTACCTGTATAAGGATTTAACCCCTTGAGAAGATTACCTGTATGATGATTTAGCCCCTTGAAAAGCCTACCTGTATGATGATTTAACCCCTTGAGAAGCTTACCTGTATGATGATTTAGCCCCTTGAAAAGCCTACATGTATGATGATTTAACCCCATGAGAAGCTTACCTGTATGATGATTTAACCCCTTGAGAAGCTTACCTGTATGATGATTTAAACCCTTGAGAACCTTACGTGTATGATGATTTAACCCCTTGAGAAGCTTACCTTTATGATGATTTAACCCCATGAGAAGCTTACCTGTATGATGAATTAACCCCTTGAGAAGCTTACCTGTATGATGATTTAACCCCTTGAGAATCCTACCTGTTTGATGATTTAACCCCATGAGAAGCTTACCTGATTGATGATTTAACCCCTTGAGAAACTTATCTGTATGATAATTTAAACCCTTGAGAACCTTACGTGTATGATGATTTAACCCCTTGAGAAGCTTACCTTTATGATGATTTAACCCCATGAGAAGCTTACCTGTATGATGATTTATACCCTTGAGAAGCTTACCTGTATGATGATTTAGCCCCTTGAGAAGCTTACCTGTATGATGATTTAACCCCTTGAGAAGCCTACCTGTATGATTATTTAACCCTTTGAGAAGCTTACCTGTATGATGATTTAACCCCATGAGAAGCCTACCTGTATGATGATTTAACCCCTTGAGAAGCCTACCTGTATGATGATTTAACCCCATGAGAAGCTTACCTGTATGATGATTTAACCTGTTCAGAAGCCTACCTGTATGATGATTTAAGCCCTTGAGTAGCCTACCTGCATGATGATTTAACCCCTTGAGAAGCTTACCTGTATGATGATTTAATACCTTGAGAAGCCTACCTGTATGATGATTTAACCCCCTGAGAAGCTTACCTGTATGATGATTTAAGCCCTTGAAAAACCTACCTGGATGATGATTTAACCCCTTCCGAAGCTTACCTGTATGATGATCCAACCCCTTGAGAAGCTTACCTGTATGATGATTTAACCCCTTAAGAATCCTACCTGTATGATGATTTAACCCCTTGAGAAGCCTACCTGTATGATGATTTAACCCCTAGAGTAGCCTACCTGCATGATGATTTAACCCCTTGAGAAGCTTACCTGTATGATGATTTAACCCCTTCAGAAGCCTAACTGTATGATGGTTTAACCCCTTGAGAAGCCTACCTGTATGATAATTTTTCCCCTTGAGAAGCCTACCTGTATGATGATTTAAGCCCTTGAGAAGCCTACCTGCATGATGATTTAACCCCTTGAGAAGCCTACGTGTATGATGATTTAACCCCCTAAAAAGCTTACCTGTATGATGATTTAACCCCTTGAGAAGTCTACCTGTATGATGATTTAAACCCTAGAATGACCTACCTGTATGATGATTTAACCCCTTCAAATGCTTACCTGTATGATGATTCAACCTGAGAAGATTACCTGAATGGTGTGATTTAACCCCTTGGAGAAGCCTTACCCAGGCGATGATCTCAACCCCTTGAGAAGCTTACCTGTATGATGATTTCTAACCCCTTGAGAAGCTTTACCTGTATGATGATTTAACCCTGAGAAGCCTGCCCAGCGATGATTTCTAACCCCTGAGAATCCTACCTGTATGATGATTTAACCCCTTGAGAAGCTTACCTGTATGATGATTTAACCCCTTGAGAAGCTTACCTGTATGATGATTTAACACCCTTCAGAAGCCTACCTGTATGATGATTTAACCCCTTCAGAAGCTTACCTGCATGATGATTTAACCCCTTGAGAAGCTTACCTGTATGATGATTTAACCCCTTGAGAATCCTACCTGTATGGTGATTTAACCCCTTGAGAAGCTTACCTGTATAATGATTTAACCCCTTCAGAAGCCTACCTGTATGATGATTTAACCCCTTGAGAAGCTTAGCTGTATGATGATTTAACCCCTTGAGAAGCCTACCTGTATGATGATTTAACCACTTGAGAAGCCTACCTGTATGATGATTTAACCCCATCAGAAGCTTACCTGTATGATGATTTAACCCCTTCAGAAGCTTACCTGCATGATGATTTAGCCCCTTGAGAAGCTTACCTGTATGATGATTTAACCCCTTGAGAATCCTACCTGTATGGTGTGATTTAACCCTTGAGAAGCTTGCCTGTATGATGATTTAACCCCTTGAGAAGCTTACCTGTATGATGATTTAACCCCTTCTGTGAAGCCTACCTGCATGATGATTTTAACCCTTGAGAAGCTTCTACCAGGCGATGATTTAACCCCTTGAGAAGCTTACCTATATGATAATTTAAAACCCTTGAGAACCTTACGTGTATGATGATTTAACTGCTTGAGAAGCTTTACCTTAAGTGATGATTTAACCCCATGAGAAACCTACCTGTAAAATGATTTAACCCCTTGAGAAGCTTACCTGTATGATGATTTAAACCCTTGAGAAGCTTACGTGTATGATGATTTAACCCCTTGAAAAGCTTATCAGTATGATTATTTAACCCCTTGAGAAGCTTACCTGCATGATGATTTATCGCCTTGAGAAGCTTACCTGTATGATGATTTAACCCCTTGAGAAGTTTACCTGCATGATGATTTAACCCTTTGAGAAGCTTACCTTCTATGATGATTTAACCACTTGAGAAGCCTACCTGTATGATGATTTAACCCCTTGAGAAGGTTACCTATATGATGATTTAACCCCTTGAGAAGCTTACCTGTATGATGATTTAACCCCTTGAGAAGCTTACCTGTATGATGATTTAACCCCTTGAGTGGCTTACCTGTATGATGATTTAACCCCTTGACAAACCTACCTGTATGATGATTTAACCGCTTGAGAAGCTTACCTGTATGATGATTTAACCCTTGAGAAGCCTACCTGTATGGTGATTTAACCCCTTGAGAAGCCTACCTGTATAATGATTTAAACCCTTGAGAAGCTTACCTGTATGATGATTTAACCCGTTGAGAAGCTTACCTTTATGATGATTTTACCCCATGAGAAGCTTACCTGTATGATGATTTATCCCCTTGAGAAGCTTACCTGTATGATGATTTAACCCCTTGAGAAGCTTATTTACCTGTATGATGATTTAACCCCTTGAGAAGCACACCTGTATGATGATTTAACGCCTTGGAGTAGCTTCAACCTGTATGATGATTTACCCTTGAGAAGCTTACCTGTATGATGATTTAACCCCTTGAGAAGCCTACCTGTATGATGATTTAACCCCTTGAGAAGCCTACCTGTATGATGATTTAACCCCTTGAGACGCTTACCTGTATGTTGATTTAACCCCTTGAGAAGCCTACCTGTATGATGATTTAACCCCTTGAGAAGCTTACCTGTATGATGATTTAACCCCTTGTGAAGCTTACCTATATGATGATTTATCCTCTTGAGAAGCTTGCCTGTATGATGATTTAACCCCTTGAGAAGCCTACCTGTATGATGATTTAACCCCTTGAGAAGCCTACCTGTATGATGATTTAACCCCTTGAGAAGCTTACCTGTATGATGATTTAACCCCTTGAGAAGCCTACCTGTATGATGATTTAACCCCTTGAGAAACTTACCTGTATGATGCTTTAACCCCTTCAGAAGCCTACCTGTATGATGATTTGACCCCTTGAGAAGCTTACCTGTATGATGATTTAAACCCTTGAGAAGCTTACGTGTATGATGATTTAACCCCTTGAGAAGCTTACCTGTATGATGATTTAACCCCTTGAGAAGCTTACCTGTATGATGATTTAACCCCTTGAGAAGCTTACCTGTATGATGATTTAACCCCTTGAGAAGCTTACCTGTATGATGATTTAACCCCTTCAGAAACTTACCTGTATGATGCTTTAACCCCTTCAGAAGCCTACCTGTATGATGATTTGACCCCTTGAGAAGCTTACCTGTATGATGATTTAACCCCTTGAGAAGCCTACCTGTATGATGATTTAACCCCTCGAGAAGCTTACCTGTATGATGATTTAACCCTTTGAGAAGCTTACCTGTATGATGATTTAACCCCTTGAGAAGCTTACCTGTATGATGATTTAAGCCCTTGAGAAGCCTACCTGTATGATGATTTAACCCCTTGAGACGCTTACCTGTATGACGATTTAACCCCTTCAGAAGCTTACCTGCATGATGATTTAACCCCTTGAGAAGCCTACCTGTATGATGATTTAACCCCTTGAGAAGCCTACCTGTATGATGATTTAACCCCTTGAGAAGCTTACCTGTATGATGATTTAACCCCTTGAGAAGCTTACCTGTATGATGACTTAACCCCTTGAGAAGCCTACCTGTATGATGATTTAACCCCTTGAGAAGCTTACTTGTATGATGATATAACCCCTTGAGAAGCCTACCTGTATGATGATTTAACCCCTTGAGAAGATTACCTGGATGATGATTTAACCCCTTGCGAAGCCTATCTGTATGATGATTTAACCCGTTGAGAAGCTTACCTGTATGATGATTTATCCCCTTGAGAAGCTTACCTGTATGATGATTTAACCCCTTGAGATGATTACCTGCATGGTGATTTAACCCCTTGAGAAGCTTACCTGCATGATGATTTAACCCCTTGAGAAGCTTACCTGTATGATGATTTAACCCCTTGAGAAGATTACCTGTATGGTGATTTAACCCCTTGAGAAGCTTACCTACATGATGATTTAACCCCTTGAGAAGCTTACCTATATGATGATTTAAGCCCTTGAAAAACCTACCTGGATGATGATTTAACCCCTTGAGAAGCTTACCTGTATGATGATCCAATTTCTTGAGAAGCTTACGTGTATGATGATTTAACCCCTTGAGAAGCCTACCTGTATGATGAATTAACCTCTTGAGAAGCTTACCTGTATGATGATTTAAACCCCTGAGAAGCTTACGTGTATGATGATTTAACCCCTTGAGAAGCTTACCTGTATGATGATTTAACCCCTTGAGAAGCTTACCTGTATGATGATTTATCCCCGTGAGAAGCCTACCTGTATGATGATTTAACCCCTTGAGAAGCTTACCTGTATGATGATTTATCCCCTTGAAAAGCTTACCTGTATGATGATTTAATCCCTTGAGAAGCTTACCTGCATGATGATTTAACCCCTTGAGAAGCTTACCTTCTATGATGATTTAACCACTTGAGAAGCCTACCTGTATGATGATTTACCCCCTTGAGAAGCTTACCTGTATGATGATTTAACCCCTTGAGAAGCTTACCTGTATGATGATTTAACCCCTTGTGAAGCTTACCTGTATGATGATTTAACCCTTGAGAAGCCTACCTGTATGGTGATTTAACCCCTTGAGAAGCCTGCCTGTATTATGATTTAACCCCTTGAGAAGCTTACCTGTATGATGATTTAACCCCTTGAGAAGCTTACCTGTAAGATGATTTAACCCCTTGAGAAGCCTACCTGTATGATGATTTAACCACTTGAGAAGCCTACCTGTTTGATGAATTAACCCCTTCAGAAGCCTACCTGTATGATGATTTAATCCCTTCAGAAGCCTACCTGTATGATGATTTAACCCCTTCAGAAGCTTACCTGTATGATGATTTAACCCCTTGAGAAGCCTACCTGTATGATGATTTAACCTTGAGAAGATTACCTGTATGGATGATTTAACCCCTTGAGAAGCCTACCAGGCGATGATTTAAACCCCATGAGAAGCTTTACCTGTATGATGATTTAACCCCTGAGAAGCCTACCTGTATGATGATTTAACCCCTTGAGAAGCTTACCTGTATGATGATTTAACCCCTTGAGAAGCTTACCTGTAAGATGATTTAACCCCTTGAGAAACTTACCTGTATGATGCTTTAACCTCTTCAGAAGCCTACCTGTATGATGATTTGACCCCTTGAGAAGCTTACCTGTATGATGATTTAACCCCTTGACAAGCCTACATGTATGATGATTTAACCCCTTGAGAAGCCAGCCTGTATGATGATTTAACCCCTTGAAAAGCCTACCTGTATGATGATTTAACCCCTTGAGAAGTTTACCTGTATGCTGATTTAACCCCTTGAGAAGCCTACCTGTATGATGATTTAACCCCTTGAGACGCTTACCTGTATGATGATTTAACCCCGTGAGAAGCTTACCTTTATGATCATTTAACCCCATGAGAAGCTTACCTGTATGATGATTTATCCCCTTGAGAAGCTTACCTGTATGATGATTTAACCCCTTGAGAAGCTTACCTGTATGATGATTTAACCCCTTGAGAAGCTTACTTGTATGATGATTTAACCCCTTGAGAAGCCTACCTGTATGATGATTTAACCCCTTGAGAAGCTTACCTGTATGATGATTTAACCCCTTGAGAAGCCTACCTGTATGGTGATTTAACCCCTTGAGAAGCTTACCTGTATGATGATTGAACCCCATGAGAAGCTTACCTGTATGATGATTTAACCCCTTGAGAAGCCTACCTGTATGATGATTTAACCCTTGGAGAAGCTTACCTGTATGATGATTTAACCCCTTGAGAAGCCTACCTGCATGATGATTCAACCCCTTGAGAAGCCTACCTGTATGATGATTTAACCCCATGAGAAGCTTACCTGTATGATGATTTAACCCGTTCAGAAGCCTACCTGTATGATGATTTAAGCCCTTGAGTAGCCTACCTGCATGATGATTTAACCCTTGAGAAGCCTACCTGTATGATGATTTCTAACCCTGAGAAGCCTTCCACCTGTATGATGATTTAACCCCTTGAGAAGCTTACCTGTATGATGATTTAAACCCCCTTGAGAAGCTTACCTGTATGATGATTTAGAACCCCTTGAGAAGCCTACCTGTATGATGATCTAACCCCTTGAGAAGATTACCTGTATGGTGATTTAACCCCTTGAGAAGCCTACCTGTATGATGATTTAACCCCTTGAGAAGTCTACCTGTATGATGATTTAAGCCCTAGAATGAACTACCTGTATGATGATTTAACCCCTTCAAATGCTTACCTGTATGATGATTTAACCCCTTCAGAAGCCTACCTGCATGATGATTTAACCCCTTGAGAAGCTTACCTGTGTGATGATTTAATACCTTGAGAAGCCTACCTGTATGATGATTTAACTCCTTGAGAAGCTTACCTGTATGATGATTTAAGTCCTTGAAAAACCTACCTGCATGATGATTTAACCCCTTCCGAAGCGTACCTGTATGATGATCCAACCCCTTGAGAAGCCTACCTGTATGATGATTTAACACTTGAGAAGCTTATCTGTATGATGAATTAACCCCCTTGAGAAGCTTACCTGTATGATGATTTAACCCCTAGAGTAGCCTACCTGCATGATGATTTAACCCCTTGAGAAGCTTACCTGTATGATGATTTAACCCCTTCAGAAGCCTAACTGTATGATGGTTTAACCCCTTGAGAAGCCTACCTGTATGATAATTTTTCCCCTTGAGAAGCCTACCTGTATGATGATTTAAGCCCTTGAGAAGCCTACCTGCATGATGATTTAACCCCTTGAGAAGCCTACGTGTATGATGATTTAACCCCCTAAAAAGCTTACCTGTATGATGATTTAACCCCTTGAGAAGTCTACCTGTATGATGATTTAAGCCCTAGAATGACCTACCTGTATTATGATTTAACCCCTTCAAATGCTTACCTGTATGATGATCTAACCACTTGAGAAGATTACCTGAATGGTGATTTAACCCCTTGAGAAGCCTACCTGTATGATGATTCAACCCCTTGAGAAGCTTACCTGTATGATGATTTAACCCCTTGAGAAGCTTACCTGTATGATGATTTAACCCCTTGAGAAGCCTGCCTGTATGATGATTTAACCCCTTGAGAATCCTACCTGTATGATGATTTAACCCCTTGAGAAGCTTACCTGTATGATGATTTAACCCCTTGAGAAGCTTACCTGTATGATGATTTAACACCCTTCAGAAGCCTACCTGTATGATGATTT
>NW_024741700.1:0-6281 GCF_018991925.1 Homarus americanus | reverse complement strand
CGGGCACCGCTTCAGTGGCACGACCCGGTGAGGCCGGCAACCCTTAGGTGCATGATCCTGGTGTAAGCGGCCGTGGCACCCTTTAGGTCCATGACCCGAGGTGTGAGGGCCGTGAACCCCTTCAGTGACATGACCCGGGGTGTGAGGGCCGGGCACCCCTTAATTGCCATGAAACGGGGTGTGAGGCCCGGGCACCCCGACAGAGCTATGAACCGGGGTGTGAGGGCCGGGCACCTATACAGTGCCATGACCCGGGGTGTGAGGGCCGGGCACCCTTTCACTGCCATGAATCGGGGTGTGATGGCCGGGCACCCCTTCAGCTCCATGACCCGTGGTGTGAGGACCGGGAACCGCTTCAACCCCATGACCCAGGGTGTGAGGGCCGGGCACCCCTACAGTGCTGTGAACCTGGGTGTGAGGGCCGGGCACCCCTGCAGCACCATGACCCGGGGTGTGAGGACTGGGAACCCTTTCAGTGCCATGACCCGGGGTGTGAGGGCCGGGCTCCCCTTCAGTGCCATGACCCGGGGTGTGAGGGCCGGGCACCCCTTCAGTGTCATGAAACGGGATGTGAGGGCCGGGCACCCTTTCAGTGCCATGAATCGGGGTGTGAATGCCGGTCACCCCTTCAGCACCATGACCCGGGGTGTGAGGGCCAGGCACCCCTTCAGTGCCGTGACCAGGGGTGTGAGGGCCGGGCATACCTTCAGTGCCATGGCCAGGGGTGTGACGGCTGGGCACCGCTTCAGTGCCATGACCCGGGGTGTGAGGGCCGGGCACCCCTTTAGGTCCATGACCCGGGGTGTGAGGGCCGTGCACCCCTTCAGTGACATAACCCTGGGTGTGAGGGCCGGGCACCCTTTCAGTGTCATGAATCGGGGTGTGATGGTCGGGCACCCCTTCAGCTCCATGACCCGTGGTGTGAGGACCGGGAACTGCTTCAACCCCATGACCCAGGGTGTGAAGGCCGGGCACCCCTGCAGTGACTTGACCCTGGGTGTGAGGGCCGGGCACCCCTTTAGTGACATGACCCGGGGTATGAGGGGCGGGCACCCCTCCAGCACCACGACCCGGGGAGTGAGGGCCTGTCACTCCTTCAGTGCCATGACCCGTGGTGTGAGGGCTGGGCACTCGTTTAGCTCTATAACCAGGGGTGTGAGGGCCGGACACCCCTTCAGTGACATAACCCGGGGTGTGAGGGCCGGGAACCGTTTCAACCCCATGACCCGTGGTGTGAGGGCTGGGCACCCCTTTAGGTCCATGACCCGGGGTGTGAGGGCCGTGCACCACTTCAGTGTCATGAACCGGGGTGTGAGGGCCCTGCACCCTTTCAGTGCCATGAAACGGGGTGTGAGATCCGGGCACCCCTACAGTGCCGCGAACCGGGGTGTGAGGGCCGGGCACCCCTTCACATGACCCGGGGAGTGAGGGTCTGGCACCACTTCAGTGAAATGAATCGGGGTGTGAGGGCCGGGCACCCCTTCAGCACCATGACCCAGAGTGTTAGGGCCGGGCTCGATTTCAGTGCCAACTATCGGGGTGTGAGGGCCGGGCACCCCATCAGCACCATGACCCGGGGTGTGATGGCCGGGAACCACTTCAACCCCATGACCCGGGGTGTGAGGGCTGGGCACCCCTCAGGCACCATGACCCGGGGTGTGAGGGCCGGGCACCCCTTCAGTGCCATGAATCGGGGTGTGAAAGCCGGGCACCCCTTCAGCACCATGACCCGAAGTGTGAGGTCCAGGCACCCCTTCAGTGCTGGCGACCTGTAAAGGCACCTTCAGTGACATGAACCGTGTAGGCCTGGCACCCTCCAGCACTATGACCCCGTGAGGGTTTGAGGGCCGGGCACCCTTTCAGTGCCATGAATCGGGATGTGAAAGCCGGGCACCCTTTCAGTGCGATGAAAAGGGGTGTGAAGGCCGGGCTCCCCTACAGTGCTGCGAACCGGGGTGTGAAGGCCGGGCACCACTTCACATGACCCGGGGTGTGAGGGTCGGGCACCCCATCAGTGCCATGAATCGGGGTGTGAAGGTCGGGCACCCCTACAGTGCTGTGAACCGGGGTATGAGGGCCGGGCACCCCTTCAGTGCCATGTATAGGGGTGTGAGGGCCGGCCACCCCTTCAGTGACATGACCCGGGGCGTCAGGGCCGGGCAACCCTTTAGGTCCATGACCCGAGGTGTGAGGGCCATGCACCTCTTTAGGTCCATGACCCGGGGTGTGAGGGCCGTGAACCCCCTCAGTGACATGACCCGGGGTGTCAGGGCCGGGCACCCCTTTAGTGACATGACCTGGGGTGTGAGGGAAGGGCACCCCTCCAGCACCATGACCCGGAGTGGGGAGGGCTGGCACCCTTCAGTGCTATGAACCGGGGTGTGAGGGCGGGCACTTTTCACAGTAACATGACCCGGGGTGTGAGGGCTGGGCACCCCTCCAGCACCATGACCCCGGGTGTGAGGGCCGGGAACCGCTTCAACCCCATGACCCGTAGGGTGAGGGCCGGGCACCCCTTTAGGTCCATGACCCGGGGTGTGAGGGCCACGCACCCCTTCAGTGCCATGACCCAGGGTGTGAGGGCCGGGCAACCCTTCAGTGACATGACCCGGGGCGTCAGGGCCGGGCAACCCTTCAGTGCCATGAGCCGGGGTGTGAGGGCCGGGCACCCCTTTAGTGCCATGAAACGGGGTGTGAGGCCCGGGCACCCCTACAGACCTATGAACCAGAGTGTGAGGGCCGGGCACCCCTTCACATGACACGGGGTGTGTGGGCCGGGCACCCCTTCAGAGCTATGACCCTGGGTGTGAGGGCCGGGCATTTTTTCAGTGATATGACCCGGGTGTAGGCCGAGCACCCCTTCAACGATATGCGACCTGGTTTGAGGTCAGCACCTGTTTAGTTTATGACCAGGGGTGGCCACGGCCGGACACCCCTTTAGTGCCATGAGCCGGGGTGTGAGGGCCGGGCACCCCTTAAGTGCCATGAAACGGGGTGGGAGGCTCGGGCACCCGGACAGCGCTATGAACCGGGTTCTGAGGACCGGGAACCTATTCAGTGCCCTGACCCGGGGTGTGAGGGCCGGGCACCCCTTTAGGTCCATGACCCGGGGTGTGAGGGCCGTGCAACCCTTCAGTGACATGACCCGGGGTGTGAGGGCCGGGCACTCGTTTAGCTCTATGACCAGGGGTGTGAGGGCCAGGCACCCCTTCAGTGACATGACCCCGGGTGTGAAGGCCGGGCACCCCTCCAGCACCATGACCCGGAGTGTGAGGGCCGGGCACCCCTTCAGTGACATGAACCGGGGTGTGACGGCCGGGCACCCCTTCAGTGCCATGAACAGGGGTGTGAGGGCCAGGCACCCCTTTAGTGACATGACCCGGGGTGTGAGGACCGGGCACCCCTTCAGCACCATGACCCGGAGTATGAGGGCCAGGCACCCCTTCAGTGCCATGACCCGGGGTGTGAGGGCCGGGCACCCCTTCAGTGACATGACCCGGGGTGTGAGGGCCGGGCACCCCTCCAGCACCATGACCCGGGGTGTGAGGGGCGGGAACCGATTCAACCCCATGACCCGTGGTGTGAGGGCCAGGCACCCCTTTAGGTCCATGACCCGGGGTGTGAGGTCCGTACACCCTTTCAGTGCCATGACCCCGGGTGTGAGGGCCGGGCACCCCTTCAGTGTCAATGCGGAACGGGGTGTGATGCCAAGTACCCTTTCTGTGGCGATGAAATGTGAAGGCCGCACCCCTACAGTGTTGCAACCAGGGGTGAGCCGGGCACCCTCTTCACATGACCCGGGGTGAAGTCGGGCACCCCTTCAGTGCCATGAATCGGGGTGTGAGGGTCGGGCACCCCCTTCAGCACCATGACCGGGGTGTCAGGGCCGGGCTCGATTTCAGTGCCATGATTCGGGGTGTGAAGGCCGGGCACCCCTACAGTGCTGTGAACCGGGGTGTGAGGGCCGGGCACCCCTTCAGTGCCATGAATAGGAGTGGGAGGGCTGGGCACCACTTCAGTGGCACGACCCGGGGTGTGAGGGCCGGGCAACCCTTTAGGTGCATGATCCTTGGTGTAAGGGCCGTGCACCCCTTTAGGTCCATGACCCGGGGTGTGAGGGCCGTGAACCCCTTCAGTGACATGACCCGGGGTGTGAGGGCCGGGCACCCCTTAATTGCCATGAAACGGGGTGTGAGGCCCGGGCACCCCGACAGAGCTATGAACCGGGGTGTGAGGGCCGGGCACCTATTCAGTGCCATGACCCGGGGTGTGAGGGCCGGGCACCCTTTCACTGCTGGGCGAACGGGGTGATGACCGGGCACCCCTTCTGGCTCCATGACCTGGGTGGTGTGAGGACCGGAACCGCCTAACCCCATGTCCCAGGGGTGTGAGGGCTGGCACCCCCACAGTGCTGTGAACCTGGGTGTGAGGGCCGGGCACCCCTGCAGCACCATGACCCGGGGGTGTGAGGACTGGGAACCCTTTCAGTGCTGCGACCCGGGGTGTGAGGGCTGGGCTCCCTTCAAAGGCGACCCGGGGTGTGTGAGGGCCGGGCACCCTTTCAGTGCCATGAATCGGGGTGTGAATGCCGGTCACCCCTTCAGCACCATGACCCGGGGTGTGAGGGCCAGGCACCCCTTCAGTGCCGTGACCAGGGGTGTGAGGGCCGGGCATACCTTCAGTGCCATGGCCAGGGGTGTGACGGCTGGGCACCGCTTCAGTGCCATGACCCGGGGTGTGAGGGCCGGGCACCCCTTTAGGTCCATGACCCGGGGTGTGAGGGCCGTGCACCCCTTCAGTGACATAACCCTGGGTGTGAGGGCCGGGCACCCTTTCAGTGTCATGAATCGGGGTGTGATGGTCGGGCACCCCTTCAGCTCCATGACCCGTGGTGTGAGGACCGGGAACTGCTTCAACCCCATGACCCAGGGTGTGAAGGCCGGGCACCCCTGCAGTGACTTGACCCTGGGTGTGAGGGCCGGGCACCCCTTTAGTGACATGACCCGGGGTATGAGGGGCGGGCACCCCTCCAGCACCACGACCCGGGGAGTGAGGGCCTGTCACTCCTTCAGTGCCATGACCCGTGGTGTGAGGGCTGGGCACCTCCAGCACCATGCAGACCCCGGGTGTGAGGGGCTGGAACCGCCCACTCCATGATCCGTGGGTGTGAGGGCCGGGCACCCTTTAGGTCCATGACCCGGGGTTTGAGGGCCAGGCACCTTCAGCCATGAAACAGGGTTTGAGGGCCGGGCACCTTTCAGTGCCGTGAATCGGGGTGTGAAAGCCGGGCACCCCTGAAAAGTGGCGAAAAGGGGTGTGGAAGGCTGCCCCTACAGCAAGGGCGGTAACTGGTGTGAAGGCCGGGCACCCCTTCACATGACCCGGGGTGTGAGGGTCGGGCACCCCTTCAGACCCATGAATCGGGATGTGAAGGCCGGGCACCCCTACAGTGCTGTGAACCGGGGTGTGAGGGCCGGGCACCCCTTCAGTGCCATGAATAGGGGTGTGAGCGACGGGCACCCCTTCAGTGCCATGAATAGGGTTCGTCAGGGCCGGGCAACCCTTTAGGTCCATGACCCGGGGTGTGAGGGCCGTGAACCCCCTCAGTGACATGACCCGGGGTGTGAGGGCCGGGCACCCCTTTAGTGACATGACCCGGGGTGTGAGGGCCGGGCACTCCTCCAGCACCATGACCCGGAGTGTGAGGGCCGGGCAACCCTTCAGTGCCATGAACCGGGGTGTGAGGGCCGGGCACCCCTTCAGTGACATGACCCGGGGTGTGAGGGCCGGGCACCCATCCAGCACCATGACCCGGGGTGTGAGGGCCGGGAACCGCTTCAACCCCATGACCCGTAGGGTGAGGGCCGGGCACCCCTTTAGGTCCATGACCGGGGTGTGAGGGCCGCGCACCCCTTCAGTGCCATGACCCGGGGTGTGAGGGCCGGGCACCCCTTCAGTGTCATGAACCGGGGTGTAAGGGCTGGGCAACCCTTCAGTGACATGACCCTGGGCGTCAGGGCCGGGCAACCCTTCAGTGCCATGAGCCGGGGTGTGAGGGCCGGGCACCCCTTTAGTGCCATGAAACGGGGTGTGAGGGCCAGGCACCCCTACAGAGCTATGAACCAGAGTAGGAGGGCCGGGCACCCCTTCACATGACACGGGGTGTGAGGGCCGGGCACCCCTTCAGAGCTATGACCCAGGGTGTGAGGGCCGGGCATTTTTTCATTGATATGAACCGGGGTGTGTGGGCCGGGCACCCCTTCAATGATATGACCCGGGGG
>NW_024741699.1:0-5646 GCF_018991925.1 Homarus americanus | reverse complement strand
GACCTGGGGTGTGAGGGCCGGGCACCCCTCCAGCACCATGACCCAGAGTGTGAGGGCCGGGCACCCCTTCAATGCCATGAATCGGGGTTTGAGGGCCGGGCACCCTTTCAGCATCATGACCCGGGGTGTGAGGGCCGGGCACCCCTTCAATGACATGACCCGGAGTGTGAGGGCCGGGCACCCTTTCAGTGCCATGAAATGGGTTGTGAAGGCCTGGCACCCCTACAGTGCTGTGAACTGGGGTGTGAGGCCCGGGCACCCCTTCAGTGACATGTCGGGGTGTGAGGGCCAGGCACCCCTTTAGTGACATGACCTGGGGTGTGAGGGCCGGGCACCCCTCCAGCACCATGACCCAGAGTGTGAGGGCCGGGCACCCCTTCAATGCCATGAATCGGGGTTTGAGGTCCGGGCACCCTTTCAGTGCCATGAAACGGGATGTGGGGGCAGGGTACTTCTACACAGTGTTACGAAAACGGGGTGTGAGGGCCAGGCACCCCTTCAGTGCCATGACCCGGAGTGTGAGAGCTGGGCACCCCTTCAGTGATATGACCCGGGGTGTGAGCGACGGGCACCCTTCCAGCACCAAGGCCTGGGGTGTGAGGGCCGGGCACCCCATCAGTGTCATGACCCGGATGCGTCAGGGCCTGACAACCCTCCAGCACCATGGCCCGGAGTGTGAGGGCCGGGCACCCCTTCAGTGACATGACCCGGGGTGTAAGGGCCGGGCACCCCTTTTGTGACATGACCCATGGTGTGAGGGCCGGGCACCCCTTCAGCACCATGACCCAGGGTGTGAGGGCTGGGCACCCCTTCAGAGCCATGAAACGGGGTGTGACGGCCTGGCTCCCCTTCAGTGCCATGACCCGGGGTGTGAGGGCTGGGCACCCCTTCAGTGACATGAACAGGGGTGTGAGGGCTGGGCACCCTTTCAGAGTCATGAACCTGGGTGTGAGGGCCGGGCACCCTATAAGTGCCATGAAACGGTGGTGTGAGTGCCGGGCACCCATACATTGCTTTGAACCAGGTGTGAGGGTCGGGCACCCCTTCACATGACCCGGGGTGTCAGGGCTGGGCACCCCTCCAGCACCATGACCCGGAGTGTGAGGGCCGGGCACCCCATAAGTGACATGACCCGGGGTGTAAGGGCCGGGCACCCCTTCAGCACCATGACCCGGGGTTTGAGGGCCAGGTGACCTCTTCAGTGCCATGACCCGGAGTGTGAGGGCCGGGCACCCTTTCAGCACCATGACCCGGGGTTTGAGGGCCAGGCATCCCTTCAGTGCCATGACCCGGAGTGTGAGGGCCGTACACCCTTTCAGTGACATGACCCGGGGTGTGAGGGCCGGGCACCCTTTCAGTGACATGACCCGGGTTGTGAGGGCCGGGCACCCCTCCAGCACCATGGCTCGGGGTGTGGGGGCCGGGCACCCTTTCAGTGCCAAGAATCGGGGTGTGAGGGCCGGGCACCACGTTAGGTACATGACCAGGGGTGTGAGGGCCGGGCAAACCTTCAGTGCCATGGCCAGGGGTGTGAGGGCCGGGCACCTCATCAGTGCTATGACCCGGGGTGTGAGGGCCTGGCACCCCTTCACATGACCCGGGGTGTAAGGGCCGGGCACCCCTTCAGCACCATGACCCGGGGTGTGAGGGCCAGGCGCCCCTTCAGTGCCATGACCCGGACTGTGAGAGCTGGACACCCCTTCAGTGACAAGACCCGGGGTGTGAGCGCCGGGCACCCCATAAGTGCACTGAAACGATGGTGTGAGTGCCGGACACCCATACAGTGCTTTGAACCAGGGTGTGAGGGTCGGGCACCCCTTCACATGACCCGGAGTGTCAGGGCTGGGCACCCCTCCAGCACCATGACCCGGAGTGTGAGGGCCGGGCACCCCATAAGTGACATGAACCGGGGTTTTAGGGCCGGGCACCCCTTCAGTAACATGAAACGGGGTGTGAGGGCCAGCCACCCTTTCTGTGCCATGACCCGGGGTGTGTGGGAGGGGCTTCAAGCACCCTTTCAGTGACATGAAACGGGGTGTGGGGGCAGGGCATCCCTACAGTGTTACGAACCGGGGTGTGAGGGCCGGCCACCCTTTCACATGACCAGGGGTGTAACGGCCAGGTACCCCTTCAGCACCATGACCCGGGGTGTGAGGGCCAGGCACCCCTTCAGTGCTATGACCCGGAGTGTGAGAGCTGGGCACCCCTTCAGTGTAATGACCCGGGTGTGTCAGGACCTGACACCCCTCGAGCACCATGGCCTGGGGTGTGAGGGCCGGGCACCCCTTCAGTGTAATGACCCGGGTGTGTCAGGACCTGACACCCCTCCAGCTCCATGGCCCGGGGTGTGAGGGCCGGACAACCTTCCAGTGCCATGGCCAGGGGTGTGAGGGCCGGGCACCTCATCAGTGCCATCACCCAGGGTGTGAGGGCCGGGCACCCGTTCAGTGACATGACCCGGGGTGTGAGGGCCGGGCACCCCTTTAGTGACAAGACCCGGGGTGTGAGGGCCGGGCACCCTTTCAGTGCCATGGCCAGGGGTGTGAGGGCCGGGCATCTCATCAGTGCCATGACCCGGGGTGTGAGGGCCGGGCACCCCTTCAGTGACATGACCCGGGGTGTGAAGGCCGGGCACCTTTTTAGTGACATGACCCGGGGTGTGAGGGCCGGGCTCCCCTTCAGTGCCATGGCGCGGGGTTTGAGGGCCGGGCACCCTTTCAGTGCCATGGCCACGGGTGTGAGGCCCGGGCATCTCATCAGTGCCATGACCCGGGGTGTGAGGGCCGGGCACCCCTTCAGTGACATGAACCGGGGTGTGAGGGCCGGGCACCTTTTTAGTGACATGACCCGGGGTGTCAGGGCTGGGCACCCTTTCAGAGTCATGAACCTGGGTGAAAGGGCCGGGCACCCCATAAGTGCCATGAAACGGTGGTGTGAGTGCCGGGCACTCATACAGTGCTTTGAACCAGGGTGTGAGGGTCGGGCACCCCTTCACATGACCCGGGGTGTCAGGGCTGGGCACCCCTCCAGCACCATGACCCGGAGTGTGACGGCCGGGCACCACGTAAGTGACATGAACCGGGGTTTTAGGGCCGGGCACCCCTTCAGTGACATAAAACGGGGAGTGGGGGCAGAGCACCCCTACAGTGTTATGAACCGGGGTGTGAGGTCCGGGCACCCTTTCACATGACCCGGGGTGTAAGGGCCGGGCACCCCTTCAGTACCATGACCCGGGGTGTGAGGGCCAGGCTCCCCTTCAGTGCCATGACCCTGAGTGTGAGAGCTGGGCACCCCTTCAGTGTCATGATCCGGGGTGTGAAGGCCGGGCACCCTTTCAGTGACATGACTCGGGGTGTGAGGGCCGGGCACCCCTTCACCACCATGACCCGGGTTGTGAGGGCCGGGCACCCCTTCAGTGCCATGACCCGGAGTGTGAAAGCTGGGCACCCCTTCAGTGATATGACCCAGGGTGTGAGGGCTGGGCACCCTTCAGTGTCATGAACTCCGGGTGTGAGGGCCGGGCACCCCAAAACATGACCCGGGTTGTCAGGGCTGGGCACCCCTTCCAGCACCACCTGGGGTGTGAAAGCCGGACACCCTTTCAGTGATATGACCCGGGGTGTGAGGGCCGGGCACCCCTCCAGCACCATGGCCTGGGGTGTGAGGGCCGGGCACCCCTTCAGTGTAATGACCCGGTGTGTCAGGGCCGGACACCCCTCCAGCAACATAGCCCGGGGTGTGAGGGCAGGACACCCTTCCAGTGCCATGGCCAGGGGTGTGAGGGCCGGGCACCTCATCAGTGCCATGACGCGGGGTGTGAGGGCCGGGCACCCCTTCAGTGACATGACCCGGGGTGTGAGGCCGGGCACCCCTTTAGTGACATTACCCGGGGTGTGAGGGCTGGGCACCCCTTCAGTGCCATGGCCAGGGGTGTGAGGGCCGTGCATCTCATCAGTGCCATGACCCGGGATGAGAGGGCCGGGCACCCCTTCAGTGACATGACCCGGGGTGTGAGGGCCGGGCACCCCTTTAGTGACATGACCCGGGGTGTGAGAGCTCGGCTCCCCTTCAGTGCCATGACCCGGGGTGTGGAGGCCGGGCACCCCTTCAGTGACATGAACAGGGGTGTAAGGGCCGGGCACCCCATAAGTGCCATGAAACGGGGGTGTGAGTGCCGGGCACCCACACAGTGCTGTGAACCAGGGTGTGAGGGTCGGGCACCCCTTCACATGACCCGGGGTGTCAGGGCTGGGCACCCCTCCAGCACCATGACCCGGAGTGTGAGGGCCGGGCACCCCATAAGTGATATGAGCCGGGGTTTTAGGGCCAGGCACCCCTTCAGTGACATGAAACGGGGTGTGGGGGCAGGGCACCCCTACAGTGATATGAACCGGGGTGTGAGGGCCGGGTACCCTTTCACATGACCCGGGGTGTAAGTGCCGGGCACCCCTTCAGCACCATGACCCGGGGTGTAAGGACCAGGCACCTCTTCAGTGCCATGACCCGGAGTGTGAGAGCTGGGCACCCCTTCAGTGACATGACCCGGATTGTGAGAGCTGGGCACCCCTTCAGTCACATGACCCGGGGTGTGAGGGCTGGGCACCCTTTCAGTGACATTTCCCGGGGTGTGAGGGCCGGGCACCCCTCCAGCACCATGACCCGGGGTGTGAGGGCCGGGCACCCCTTCAGTGCCATGACCCGGGGTGTGAGGGCCGGGTACCCCTTCAGTGTCACGAATTGGGGTGTGAGGACCGGGTACCCTTTCAGTGCCATGAATCAGGGTGTGAGGGCTGGACACCCCTTCAGCACCATGAACCGGGGTGTGAGGGCCGGGCACCAATCCAGCACCATGGCCCGGGGTGTGAGGGCCGGACACCCCTACAGTGCTGTGAAGCGGGGTGTGAGGGCCGAGCACCCCTTCAAATGACCCGGGGTGTGAGGGCCGGGCACCCCTTCAGTGCCATGCATCGGGGTGTGAGGGCCGGGCACCCCTCCAGCACCATGACCCGGGGTATGACGGCCGGTGCACCCCTTCAGTGCTATGACCCGGGGTGTGAGGGCCGGGCACCCTTTCAGTGTCATGAACCTGGGTGTGAGGGCCGGGCACCCCATAAGTGACATGAACCGGGGTGTTAGGGCCGGGCTCCCCTTCTGTGCCATGACCCGGACTGTGAGAGCTGGACGCCCTTTCAGTGACATGACCGGGGTGTGAGGGCCGGGCTCGATTTCAGTGTCATGATTCGGGGTGTGAGGGCCGAGCACCCCTCCAGCACCATGACCCGGGGTATGACGGCCGGGCACCCCTTCAGTGCTATGACCCGGGGTGTGAGGGCCGGGCACCCTTTCAGTGACATGACCCAGGGTGTGAGGGCCGGGCACACCTTCAAAGACATGACCCGGAGTGTGTGGGCCGAGCACCCTTTCGGTGCCATGACCTGGCATGTGAGGGTCGGTCACTCTTTCAAGAGCCATGACCCGGGGTGTGAGGGCAGGGCACCCCTTCAGCCCCATGACCCGGGGTGTGAGGGCCGGGCACCCGTTTAGGTCTATGACCAGGGGTGTGAGGGCCGGGCACACCTTCAGTGCCATAGCCAGGGGTGTGACGGCCGGGCACCGCTTTAGTGCCATGACCCGGGGTGTGAGGGC
>NW_024741698.1:0-13395 GCF_018991925.1 Homarus americanus | reverse complement strand
TATACATACATACATACATACATACATACATACATACATACATACATACATATACTTTATCCCTCTCATGTACTCAGTACCAAGATGACCTGACCTCAAGAATCCATTATTCACCTCATTATAATTAGGTCAAGGTTAATTAAGACCAACATCCACACAGGTAAGTTAATGAGATCGACTCCTATCTGTTGATTATGGTAAATAAATAATGTCCTAACTTGTTAATGCCCTAATTTGCATCTCTACCTGAAGATGTGAGAAAGTATATAACTGATTCTCTTAATAACGACACAAAGGTGGATTCTAAGAGGTCAATGAACACAAGCTACACCTTAATTAGACAGGTGAGAATATATATCTACCTGTGTTACCTTTATGAATGGTTAATGGGGTTAATAACGAATAGAAAAAAAAACACATAAAAGGAATCGTTGTCATTATTCCTAGTTAATGGTAAAATAAACGTACAATTCTTGGAGATAATATTGACAAAGAGAATGAAACTATCTCTCAAGTGGTTATAAAAGAAAGATAAGATTCTAGTCAGTATCTCGCTCTCTTTAAATGAATAATGTCTCTCATAAGCAAGACATGAATCAGACGTAACTACCCTGTGATGACATTAACAAGCGATAATTAACTCCGGGTAGCTAAGTCTTTTTCTTAAATATTTATATCAATCAAGTACTGTTTTAGTACTTGAACGACAGAAGACTTCATTTAAAGGTATAATTAAGCTCTTATTATGTCTAACTTATTTCTATAAACTTACAAATTATTATATACAGTACATAATTCTTTTATTTTTACTATTTAATTTAACTCCTCATTTAACGCTATCCTAATCAACAATAATTAACTCATACATTCCTATTAATTATCAAGCAATCATCATTTTAAAATTATATTGTTAATTAAAATTGAAACATAAACACAAATTAAGAACATACAAACATACGCTTCTCTTAGTGTAAACATAACAAGTTCCCATGTTGAAGAATTACACCGACATCAGAGACCATGTTAAAAAGCCTAAAATATTTTAAATACGATCATTAATTCCTATAATTAGTTAGAGTAATAATTAGCTTTATATATGGAGAATAAAATTATATTGTAGAGTGTTCCTTGGTCATTACTTTACCAATAGGTGTTGGGTATATGTGAGTGGAGGGCGGGCAGGCAGAGTAAGTGAAACGTGGCAGCCTGGGACCGTAGAGTTTTATAGCCTGGGTCCCGGGATGGTTGGTGATGGGTGATGCATCTCTCTCTCTCCTTGTACGTGTGTTTGTGTGTGTGTGTGTATGTGACGTCCAAGGACAGTCTTAGTACCTAATTATGTATCCAGTTAAAGACTTGAGGAATAAGACCACGGGATTACTACCACTACTACCACCACCACCACCTTCCCTCTCCCAAAGACTACCACCACCTCAACCAAATACTACCACTACCACCTCCTTCTCTCAACCATCCCTCGGCTAATCCCTAAGTAATTTCCTACATTACCCAGTTACCACGAGTAAATTTGGTTATGTTTTAGTTTAAAGTATTAAGTAAGATCTTCATCATTTGTTTTTTTTACGGTTTAAGATGATTACGAGGAAGATTGTGATGGATTGTGTAGTTGGTGATTTGGGGTTAACTGGAGATGTTGATGTGTTGTGGGATTTGGGAGAGGGGATTTGGGGGGATTTATGGGGGTTTTATGGGGTTTTGTGGGATTTAGGGGATTTAGGTGCTGGATTTGGTTCGAATTGTGAAGGGATTTTCTTTCTTCGTTTTGAGTTTTATTTTGTCTTCATTATGTGAGGACTTTCCCAATGGATTTTTTTATTTATTTATTTTTTTTATTTGCTTCATTAACAATATTTCCTTCGACAGATTTTCCAAATTTCTTCACGAGCTAAGAATTTCTCACTGGATTTTAAATTTCATCATACCATACGTGTCTAGATTCACATTCCCAAATAATTTCTTAAGTCTCAACAATTTCATTCAGTTTTAACAATAGAAAAAAATACCTCATTACTCTAATATCATTCATATGTAAGAAAATCTTCCACTTGTATATAATTTCTTCTTGTTTATTTCAGGTTTACGTAAAAGATTTGTCCTCAGTACAAATATTTCGCTCTATCTTGTTTAAGCTTACACAAACATACTGTATCTTAACTCAATAAAGCTTTCCTACTTTGTTGTTTGTCCTGGAGGAGGGAAAGAATATCCAGCCAGCTTAGAATTATTGTCGACCCACAACACAGGGATCTAGTTAAGCTGACATAAAGGGAGTAGAGAGAGAGAGAGAGAGAGAGAGAGAGAGAGAGAGAGAGAGAGAGAGAGAGAGAGAGAAATTGTATGGGCAAAAATAAATATTCACGCCTTTCTCTCTCTCTCTCTCTCTCTCTCACCTGGCTATACCTTGTGTCTGGTAGTAATTTACAACTCTGTCTTACTACAAACAATTAGTACTCAAAATCGTCACAAACAGTACTCAAGACCACAAAAAGTATTCAAGTCGCCCCAAACAGTACTCAAATTACCACAAACAGTACTCACATCACCACAAGCACAAACACCTACAGTCCCTTGTGCTTCCTCCTGCATTAACATAAAAAAGTTCAGATTTCTTTAATGATGACAATAAATTACCAAAGTTTATTTCCTTGGTTCTTCTGCCTCAATGTACAGCCTTTGTTTGTTGAAGTTTAACTGAGTTGTGGGGAGGGGATGCGAGTTTTTGTTGTGTATAATAAAGTACCATAAATTCCTTAACAAAATATTCAGCTTTCTATAATTTATCCTTAACCATACTTAACCTAAACATACGCAACATTGGCTTAACAGTATATACATATTTATACAACATACAACAAACAGAAGCAAGTGGAGGTGGGAGGCAATATAAGATTACAAAATACTCAAGTGCAGTGCTGAGATGGCTGACGAGTAAGGCTGAGTATTGAAGAAGATGGTAGGTAGTCACTGTGCCGTAGGTTTCCAGGATAGGTGGTCCTAGTGTGGTCACTTCCCAGAGTGAACTGAACTCTCCTCGAACTGGAGCTGATGAGGAAGACTTGGAGGAGGTGACGCAACAACCAGGATATGGAGAAGGGAAACCCCGGAGTGGTAACTAAGACTAGTCATACTCGGGTTTCGTCCCTAGATGGCGTTGCTCGTGGTGCTGGGTAGGTAGATCATGACAATAGATGGCATGGTTGGTAGTGCTGGGTAGGTAGATCATGACAATTGATGGCGTGGTTCGTAACACTTCCTTTGGACATACTTCTGCTGCCACTTCCCCTTCTTCAGGACCTACTTCCGCTATTACTTCCTTTGGACATAATTCTGCTGCGACTTCCTCAGGACATACTTCTGCTGCCACTTCCCCTCCCTCGGATACAAGTCAGCATTAGTCCCGGAGCTGACACTGATGTCCACCACTTCCGGCAGCCAAGAAGCACCTCAGCCTAACCACGGCACTTGTCGCTCCCCTTATGGTGGTCCTGTGTCTGTCTGTCTTGTTTTCTATCATTAATCTGTTTGGTTGTCTGTGTATTGTTGACTAAGTACGTGTGTGTGTGATATACTCTCTCTCCTTCTAAACCCCCAAAGACATCATTTCCAAAACCCAGTACACTCATCATGTAGGTTCCCCGACGCAGTAACAAGTTCCGCCTCACAATAAACGTTTTCTCGTTGCCCTTACACTGGGGACTGGCAATAACCCCTCCTCCGGGGCCCCTCCCCCTGACCCTCCTCCGAGGCCCCTCCTCCCCAGTCCCTCCACCCCTCCTCCCCCATCCTACAATCCAGATTTCTCAGTCGTTTAACAGATACACAGAGAACTCTACGAGATGTAATAAAACTAAAACTACTCTTACGGATGGGAGGTTTTTAGGGGTCCAGCATCTGACTGTTGAGCTATGAAGGCGATATGTACTGTTGTTTACATGTTTATTGTCTCCCGGCCCCCGCTTAGCTGAAGGGTCCTAGAAGTGTTGTGTGTCCATCTGTCTGTACGTTCATCTTGTTCCTCCCTGTGTATGTCCGTCACTCCATTCCTCTGTATGTCTGCCCGTCCATGCACCCCTCAATGAGTCCATCTGTTGCTCTGTTTGGTCATATGTTCCTCTGCACGTTCGTGTGTCAGAGTTGTGAACGCGACGCCACGAGAACGAACTGAACTATGGTCTCCATCTCTGGCACAAAGCTGCCTGATCTGGGGCTCTCAGACGAGGCCAATAAGCAATATTTTTTCCTCCTGATGTAGAGGAATTGTGACTTCTATGTCGTCTTGGGTCACCAGTCGTGGCCTGGGGGGTTGGGGGGTAGATCGACGGGTTCTTACTGTGCGAGTTATATTAATCTAAAAACAATTATTACTTTTCCATGATAACTTCATATAAGTTACATTTGTTTCTATGATTAATGTAAAGTATTCATTCAACATGAGTTAGTGAATGATAAACAAACTGACAGTAGTCTTATTTTTTCTCCTTTATCTCTTGCGTAAACCCCACGAGGAAGATAATTTTCTTTGCCAGGGAAATGGAATTTTATACAATTTATAGTCTCGGTAAGCCTAACTGTCTTATATACAACAAATGAAAAAAATTCTGTTATTTTATTTAACTCTACACAACCGAACTTCCCGCTGTTTCTATATTCTACAAGACGGTCATAGTTTGTTTTACGTATCATCCTCTCTTTATCCTATCACTGTTTACTACTTCATTTTCTATCGAAAAAATACAAAGTTGTTCCAAACATAAGAGAATTACTGATGGCAGAGACACATACTTTAGTTGTCACACACAACAACTGCCTGGAATATAACCACGTACAGTATGTGGTTCCCGGGACTCTTTATCACACCCTGCACCATGACCTATGAACACCCTCTCCTGGCGACCACCTGGCTAGGCAGGCCCTTGGTTCTTACAACCCGCACCCTGGTATATCCTCCACTACCTCAGGCAAAGACACATAACCCTTACTTTAGAACCATTACCTGTTGCTGTCTCTGGCCAAACACCGTACCTGCAAAACACAAAAAATATCGCTATTAGCTGAAGGAAAAAATAATATTTATAGGTAATTAATTGTTTCTCGTACATTTCAACATTACTCTTAATAAGTTTACAAGAGCAAGTGAGATACTGTGACAAACTGCAATTTATTTTCCTTATGCAATACCTGTATTTTCTCCGCGACATCCACCGCATCTGATGGTGAGGAAGCACTTTCTTAACACACCATTATTGAACTTATAATGTATACATAAACTACACGTTAAGTACTATCTATAAAAACACGAGGATAGTTTTTAGAAAGTTTATTTACATTTTCAGTCTACTGTACTGTAATGATTATCTTTTATAAAAAATATGCCTTGTTATATCACTCATCCAAGCACTCAAGTGTAGACGTAACCTAGTGAGGCAGTCACCCCCTGAGGACTCTAGAGGTAACTTAATCACTTCTTAAAAAATCTTGTATCACTGATTATAATTATCTCGTAGAGTTGTACATAAACAATTAAGTGCTTAAGTGAGTGCGTGAGTAGCAAGCAGTATAAGTAAATAAGTATATTCGCACATAAATATGCCCGTAAATAAATAAATAAAGAAATAAGTAATAAAAGTAATTAAGTCATTATCTAGTTAATATATTAGAAACTCGACATAATTCAGTAAATTGCGCGCGCACCGTGTTTGGAGGCCACATTTACCGTGCCTCGGGAAAATTGGCTGGCGGGGAGCATATTGTCCGGCGGGAACATTTTAAGCGATATGTACAATTTCTTTCCAAAGGTGATTAAAGTTATTTTTGTTGGAAAACTCAAGTTTTAATTCAACTCTTATGTTCCTGTCATAAGCCTTCCGCAAAAGTGCAGTGCAGTGGTTTTTACCGGGGAAAAATTGAGTGTGTACAATTTTAAAGAAAGAAAGAAACAAACAAAGAAAGAAAGAAAGAAAGAAAGAAAGAAAGAAATACAAAAGAAAGAAAAATATTTAAGGAGAACAACAACAACAACGACAGCAACAACAACAACAACAACATAAAGAGCAAGGAAGGAGGAACAAGAAATAGCGGAGGAGGAGACCGCTAATCTCCCCGTCGGGCCACACCAGTTCCAAAGAAGAACCGACGGAATAGCCTGATTATCCACTTCTTCAGTGGTTTTGTTGAGACACACATTCACCTACAAAGATCACAGTTAGAAAATTACGACTGTTTGAGTCCTCGATTTGACAGCATACTATGGACGGATTGATACACGGACAGACACACGGACGGACTAATACACGGAGAGACAAACGGACGGACTGATACATCGACAGACGAACAGACGATCTGATAGGAAACACAGACAGATACACGGACAGACTGATAAACTAATATAGACAGGAACGGACTGATCAACCAACAGACCCACGGACGGACTAATAAACCAACAGACTGGAGGACGGACTAATAAACCAACAGACACACACAAACATACAGTATAGTCGAACAGTCTACTACGGACCTAAAAAAATCACTCCTATTGTTCTCTCTCCAGACGGCAGTAAACACAAATAAATTCAATTACTTTAAAACATTCCCATATATCAACACACAAATTCGAATGTACAGTTGCCGACATAAATCCCCGGACACGTGACAGTATCTAATGTGTGAGTACTTGAAGATCATTAGGTGATGGAGAATGGAAATTTGACGTATTTTCTCGAATTTGTCTCTATATTAAGGAGTGTTATTTTCAATCTGTAGTTCCGAGATACAATGTAATGAAAAGCAGATATTACCAACTGTTTGGAGAATTTTGTCCACAACTGTACATCATAAAATAGAACATAGGTTAACACGATCACCCTTACAGCACTAATATGTTATATATATATATATATATATATATATATATATATATATATATATATATATATATATATATATATATATATATATATATATATATATATATATATATATATATATATATATACACACATAGATATATCATAAATAATTATCAATAGAGGGATCCTACACCGGCTACTGGCCTCCCTCACTCGACATGGCCACCTGTATATAATATCGTGAAAACTGTGTCGGCGACCCCAAGCACCAGGGACAAAGACCCACGGTCTTTACGACTGACAAATATTAACAGATGTCTACCAGTGTCAGTGGCCCTCAAAGTGCCGTCAGTGACAAACACTTCCGTCCGCCCACAACAGATATCAACAGATGGCCACCAATCACTTACTCCCGACGCACTCTGTACCATCTAAAGCATGGGAACGGTTATCCTGATGGCAGTGTTATCGCGCGACTCAAGTCACTGAACATATTCCACGCGCGTAGCCGTAGACAAGGCCGTCATACACATAAGCCCATTAGAACTGTAACCTCCACTAGGAAACCGGAGAAACCCACCCCTGACAGACCGTACCACTACACTGAAGTTCCACGGATATGGTATGATCTCCCGTCTCTACTGCTATCCAACGTCACTTCCCTAGCTAACAAGTTTGACGAGCTGGCAACTACAGTCAGGTCAGCCGCCGCGAGCGTCGTTGCCATATGTGAGGCTTGGCAAATTGTGCCTGAAACGTGTCATATTGAGGGATATCAACTCTTTCATCACCTTCGTTCACATAGACGCGGAGGGGGCGTTGCCCTCTTCTGTCAAGATGACCTACGCCCGTCACGCCTGGATGTTCAAGTCCCAGCAGATGTGGAAGCATTATGGGTACGTGTTGTGCCACAGGCCCACCCGCGCCACACTGCTTCCATCATAATCTGTGTGGCATACCATCCGCCTCGCTCACCCACCAGAGACACTCTTATCAATCATCTCATTATCACCTCATAGTTAGGTACCCATGTGCCAAGTTAGTATTATGTGGGGATTATAATGAAATTGACACCACTGATATCCAGGACCAGCTATCACTATCACAAGTTGTGACCTTCCCCACACATGGTCAAAATACCCTTGACCTTATCTTAACTGACTTAGCGGACCAGTACCAACCACCTCAACCAATGCCTCCTATCGGGTGTAGCACACACTTATCAGTGCTCTGGTCCCCAGCTGCCACTCCCACTCAAGTACAGAGACCCTACATCAAGACCTACAGGCCGATTACTGACTCTGCAGTGCGCCTCTTCGGGCAGTGGATAGTTCACCACCCCTGGACTGAAATACTTAGCGTGGATGACGTGGAAACCAAATGGATAAATTATACCAACACCACCACGGAAGCTCAACACCACTTCTTCCCCGAGAAGTCCGTCAGATCTCACCCAGCTGACTTGCCCTGGATCACACCTCGGATCAAAAGACTTATGCACCAGAGAGACAGAGCCTTTCATCTCAATGACCACATCCGCTACAGGTCCCTTCACAACCGAGTCATCCGCGAAAAACGCACTGCAAAGAAGTCCCACTACCCAACCAAATTACAACACCTGAAGCAGACCAACATCAGTCAATGGTATGGTAAGCTTAAAGAACTCTGTGGACTAAACAATAAGACACACCCCGAGGAACGAGCATGCGTGCGTAGTGTCAACAAAGGCTGTATGAGACTGCTCCTTAAAATTCGTATTTCTGACGAATTCAGCGCGTCTACCAATCCCAGCCTGTGCAAACAACTATAGTAAGACCCAGTTATCAGCACAGTGGCATATATTTTTTTGTTACTTTTGGACTTTGTCTTTTTTGGGGGATAAAACATCTGGTCCTACCACCCGATCCCTCTGAGCAAAGTTTTTGCGCATGGTGTAATTATTGGAGGCCGGCGGTAATGCGCGGCGCCCCATTGGTTGAGGCTGCAGCTGCCGGGTTATTCAGGTAATAGGAAGGTCCTTATAAAGAAGTCGGAACGTGATTTATCGGCGGGTGTGTGGGAGCCATGGGGGAGGACGTGTGTGTCTCCTCCTCCATTTAGTGAAGTTTCTCTCTCACATTGTATTATCACACCACCTGAATGATCCCCTTCACACATAACTCACCAAGTCTTGTGTTTTATTAGTTAGTGATGATGTGATAATATTTTTGAGGCGTATATGATAAGTGTGTTTGGTAGTGCATTCTAAACCTCCATTACATAAAGTGGGTGTGTGGGATACCACCGTCCACCCCCTCCTTCTTCACTACCTCCCCCTATACAATCCTTCCCCTCCTTTCACCCCCTCCCCTTCTCTCCATCCCCCCTCCCCCACCACCTCCTCTAACCCTTACCTTAGCGGTGAAAAATCCCTCATTGTGGCTCCAAATCTTTTAAAATGGCAAAGAAAACCTTTTCCCATGAGGCGGACGGACGGGTGGAGGAGCCAAAAGAGCTTTCCTGAAATTCGTTATGATTTTCTCGGCTAGTCCATCCCTCGGGCCACGGCGGTTTCTACAGGGTTTTCTCAGGGACTCTCTCCGGTTTCTGCGAGTGTTCCCAGGGCTGAGGTATTTACAGGTCGAGACGTTTTGTGACTGTTAACTGTCTGGGAGGGAAGGAGGGGGTGACGGATGCCGAGGCTTTGTTCTGTCCCATTCCGCCCCGACATGTCACCTGAGACCCGCCAGCCAGTTACGACAGGACTGTGTGACCATTGCTATTATCACCACCACTACTACTGCCACTACCACTGCTATTATCATCACTACCACCACCATTTCTGTGACTACCACCACGTATCACCACTCACCACCACGTCATCTGCACCACTTTTAATCACCACTAATCCTACTACTAACGTGACCACTGCTGTTATCACCACCACTACCACCACCACCACCACTACCACCACCACCACCACCAACACTGAAACTTGTTACTGTTCGCTTTGTGTCCATTCCTCTCCCCTCCCCTTCTCTGTCTTTCTTCCATCTTCTTTCTCTTCTCTCCTCTTTCTCCTCCTCCTTTCTTCCTTCTCACTTTCCTCCTACTCCTTATCTTCTTCCTTCTCCTTCCTCCGCCTCTTCTTCTTCCTCTTCCCCTTTACGTCCCTCCTCTTCTTCCTCCTCTTCTCCTTCTCCCCCTCCCCTTCCCCCCCACTCCTCCTTCCCCTACCCCTCCTCCTCCCCCTCCTCCTCCCCCTCCCCCCTCCTCACCCAGGGAGAGATGGACGAGATACAAGTCGTGTAATATCCGCTGAGGACGCTGCTAGTGACGGCATCATCTCAGTCCTGGCCTGGCGTGGACTCGGAGCCTACGTATACCTATAGTCTTAGTAGCCCCATTGTTTACATTGCCCCGTAGCCCGTCCTCGACAAGCTATACCTGATTTATGGGTTGATCGTGTAGCCTCCCTCCCTCCCTCCCTCCCCCTCTCTCAGTAGTGGCTGTATAAGAAACGTGTAAAATACTCCAGCTATATAGTAAACGTGTTCGTATGTATAGCCTCAGTTGTGCTACACGATGAAAGACTACTAGACGATGGCAGGTCTGTGGCACCTTGGGGAGTCTAGCCAGTTACACCAAGTTACCTCCGTGAATTTCCGCCTTTATTTAGTTGTGGTCGTATTCTTTAAGACGCTAGTTGTTAACATTTAGGTGAGAATAAGTAAATATTATCAAAACAACATTGAAAAACTCATAAGTGACTTTGTAATATAATTCAGTCGAGATAATAATATAAACACAAACGTGCTGGTCAAGCTCAGAGCTGTCCAGGGGTCATCTGGCCCTCCGGGTCGAGGTTGATCGGTGTTTTTTTGTTTTGTTTTTCTTTTAATTGTTTCAATATGTGTTAAAGTCATTACTGTGTTAACGATATAATATAAAAGACAAAGAACATTTAAATATACTTATTTAGTTTCAGGGTTTAATTAGTTATTTATTATTTACATTTATTACTATAATATTTGTTTTCGTCTCATGTGTACAGTTTAAGTCTTTACTGTTGTTTTAAGTAACTTTAGATTTAGTTGTTTTTCTCCCAAACTTATGTTGACATTTACATTGTTTAGAATATATCATATAACGCGTCATGATCATCCTGTGTTTATAAAGATCAGAGTTAAGTAATATTCCTTAAGGTTAAGTTACTTCAACTATTCACGTGGACCTAATATGATGACCTACATGGTCAACTATGGCCAGTGTGTGTGTCCGCTAAGTAGGGGTAAAGGAATACTTTTTATTGTCATAATAATGTAAATTAATTTACACATAATAATATTATCACTGTTTCATATAAGACGTCATTTACAATCATAAGATATTCCAATATACCTAAAGCAGGTTACGTTACGTTACGTTACGTTATGTTTTGTATGAAGCTTTTCATTTGTATGTATTACTGCAAGGAGAAAATGATAATAAGTGTTAAATTTAATACAAATGTAAACTAAAGTGTAAAAAAATCAGAAGGAAAAATGACAATAAAAATTGGATTGTCGGCCATTAACTTGGTAACACCTTTTGTATTAACCAATACGTGATGCCTTAATGAGCCTTAAGACACTGGTGCCGTTCTTACTGTAAGGCTGCTATAATTCTCTGACGCTGTTGTACACAACCGACTTAGTTGTTCCCACGGGTGTAGAGATGAACCAATGGCCTCCAGGCTGCTGGCACGAGGAACAACATTGATGGCCATTAAAAATTCAGATTGTTAGAATGTAAACCAGCTTATTCGTGCTACCCGTCGTCACCTCCTCCAACATTCATCCGGCGCATATAGAGCGACGACATCCACTCCTACGTGTCATCCATCAGTCCAAGTAAAATAATGATTACCACATCCATAGTGGATTATATAGCACACACACACATAATAATGGAAGCCCCTCGAAATCGAGGATGGCCGGCCCAAGGGCCTCCTAGGCGTGAATTTGTTAAAGTGTAGAAGCTGTCGCCAACACAACAACCACACCCTAAGTTAACGAGCTGCATGACCCAGTGTTAAGGAATAGTCCGAGAAGACTGGACAGCTCGCCAACTGCACTGGTTAACCATTACCCCGGAACACGATCCGCAAATCGATTAACATCCAGGGTCCCAATTACTGCTGGGTAGACAGAGGCAAATGGCGTAAAGAAACTTGCCCATAGTTTCACCCTGCCCGAGGATCGAACTCGGGCAGGATGCTGACCATTTCACCACAGGTCACACACACACAAGACCCACGTCAATAACTCACCATTTATTACGTGGAGGATCCCTCAGGAGGCTCCTACAGTGTGTTGCCACTTTATCATCCACCAACTTACACACTATCATACTGCTCCTGGAAGACACTGAACACACCGTCGGGCTTTCAGCACAACTCCTCCTGGCCGTGAAGATCATCACTTCATTATGCTGACTGTATATAAATATGAAACATCTACGTCACACTTCTTATTGACTTTCTGCCTCATTTTTACACAATTGCAGGTCACAATTGTTTCTTTTACTTTGACAACACGACATACATATAATGTTTCTCTCTATTATTATTATTATTATTATTATTATTATTATTATTATTATTATTATTATTATTATTATTATTATATTTTCGCCCCCCAGGCCCTGATGTGGGTCATTGACCTGTGACCTGAGTAATCCCGTAAAAAAAAGTGAAGAATATGTCAATAAGTTACTGGGGACTGTATACCGATAACATTACATGAGTTACTGGTGCCTATAATTATAACTATAACATTAGTTTATATCTCCCACCCAGCGAGGATAATAGAAATAATGAAATATGAGTACTTGTGATCGTAATTCAAAACTTGTGCACCAGCTGACTAACGTCTCAGGTTGACTCACTGTATCTCCTTAACTCACAGAAACAAACACCAAAGTCTCGGTGTGTTGCGGACGCCACTATAAAATAAGTAATAATATATCAAGATATGACAGTAGATACTCTTAGCGTCACTAGCCAGTGTTGCCTCTCTGTCTTAAAGAGAAATAGAGGAAAAGTCTCAACCTTACTCGGGGGTCCAGCGGGACCTTCGCTAGCATCACTCCTTGGGGGCGTGAGGACGGCTGTTCTGGCCCTCTCGGCGGAGTCCTGAAGACCCTCAGTTGCCTCAGCACCTAAGGAGATTGGCGAAGAAGGGTGGCCTATGGGATCCAATCGGCGGAGTTCCTGACGGTTCCGGGCTGCCCTTGTCAATACATGCTAGCAATGTTTCGTAACTAAAAGTATTTCGGCCTGAACAATCTGAATTTTTTATGGCCATCAATGTTGTTCCTCGTGCCAGCAGCCTGGAGGCCATTGGTTCATCTCTACACCCGTGGGAACAACTAAGTCGGTTGTGTACAACAGCGTCAGAGAATTATAGCAGCCTTACAGTAAGAACGGCACCAGTGTCTTAAGGCTCATTAAGGCATCACGTATCGGTTAATACAAAAGGTGTTACCAAGTTAATGGCCGACAATCCAA